>NC_056732.1:827061877-827176877 GCF_019279795.1 Protopterus annectens
GGTGGGTCTTTCTCTGACCTGATTGTAGTTTCTGTTTTAATCACCATCAGCTTTTATGTCAGAGATCATGTCTCATCAGGCACTTTCACAGAAGTCCCAGTCAGATTTTTTACAACTGACTGTCTCTTGACTAGGAGGGCCTGAAGCAGGATCTTGGAGAACTTACACTTTGTTTATTACATTGTGGCATGACTAACAGAAATTGAAAGGAAATCTGCATGAGAAAAGTGTCATTGTCATACCTGACATAGCCCTACACAGCTGCAAAATCTGTGGGGGAGAGACTGATAGAACAATGTGCCATTGAAATCTATAAAGGTGGCTATACTCATGTAAATCTGGGATCCCTGAGGAGGTATGATGTCTGCACGGATAAGGTGTGTTAACTACATGGAGCAGTTATCACTAAGTACCCTGGAGGATGACATGGAGCACAACCATGACATTATGACTGTTAATGTTTCTCACAGCCAAATTACCTTTCACTTTCAGGTTGTCATATACTTTAGTGAGCAATTCCAGCTCCACTACTGTATCCTGCAGAGGTGCCATCCTAACCTTCTTAGCTGGTGGGAAGAAGAGGTCAGAGGAAGTGTCCCTGAGATGCATTGTAAGTAGTTTTAATATTGCCAGTGTCCTGCTATTTCTCTTCTAAGTTACTCTGGTTGTATTGGATATTTAATTAAGGACTTCTGTGTTGTTTTCCTTCTTTTGTAGCTTAGGAAAAGATCCTGGAAAACGTTTTCTTGTTCAAAGGAGAATGGAGTGACTTTCCAGATGAAGGGGTGCATATGCTATATCGACATGTTATACAGTATCTCCTAATATTACTGCATAATACATGTGCACACTGTCAAGAGTTTGTATCTGAGAAAAAGCTTTACTATGTTACAGTGCTGCAGCTTACATATTGCCAGTGAAGTAGCTTTTAAATTGTTTAGGTTAAGTTATGTGCTGTTTGGATATATTATGTAGAATCAGGCACCTCTCAGGCACTTCCTCTTTGGCAAGCTGTCCCCAACAACATTAAGGAAATCAACACTTGTTCCAAATTCAGAATGCAACTCAAAAAGCACTTCTTCATACAAGCCAAATGCTCCTATCTCAATACAGGACATATCACCTAACCCATCTCTTTTCTGAGTCTTTTCTCCTCTCTCAAGATTCACTGAAGATTGACCCACTTTAGAAACCAATGTATATATTGCACATTACACTCTGCTTGATTCTACATTGCACTGTGTTTGTTCACTAGAATCTATATACATATTTTTTCTATGTAATTAGTGTGAGATACTTTGTTATTGTTTAGATTTCTATATTTTTTTGTTTGTGAAAATGTTTTGTATTTCACTTGGGTTGAGCCTGAAATTGGTTGGTACTGATCAGTGCACTACCCCGGTAAACAAATATAAAGAAAGAAAAAAAATAAAGTAAATAAGTAAGTTAGGACTCACAGGAACCTTACATTTTTATAGGAATAAGTGCAACATGGCATACCAATTGCTAGAACAGGGAAACCAAAGTTTTATACTCACAGTCATTCTGCTTTTCACACACAGGCAGAACACATGATATTGTCATAGGTTATAAAGGCATTTGTTCCTACTGAGATGAGCTCATCTGTCCTACTGCAGTGCATTTATTACTCACCGACATGATGGGTGGTCCTACGTGCATGACCAGTACAAGATGTATAACTCAGGATACATATGTTGTTGGGGGCGTCTATTGGCTGAGTGGGAAGAAAACATGTTTTGGTGGGTGTCCCAGATGGGAAGCTAATGCAGGGTTTGGTTTGGGTAGGGTATCATTTGGAGTGGTTGAATTGAAGGCCTGTATTGTGTGGTGGCTGTGTGCCCTTTGACACTATATTGCCCATGCTTCACTAGGGCATCTGTCTTTTTTAATTTCTCCAAATCTTTTGGGTTTCTAATACCATGATGGGAATGGACCCCATTCCTAAGTCAAAGTACGATCAAAGTTCTTGAAATTAGTATTGTTTCACTCTTTGACGTTAGCCAAAATTGCTCTTTGGAGCACCTGCAATGTGCCCAGTAATGACTCCTTCTGCAATTTGTATGGTGTTACATGAAATGGTAACATATCTAAATACGATTGTAAATTCTTTTTTATGCATTTTTATGTTTTTAAACAACACAGATTACATGCAGCATATCACATGCTATTTACGTTTTATTGATGATGTCTTTATTGTGTGGGAAGGTGACACCTTGCAGCTTGGAGATTTTATCACTTACCTCAATCAAACAACCCCCTTCCTGAAGTTTACCTCTTCCCATAGCTGTACTTCAACCACTTTCTTAGATATGCAGATTTCCAAGGACACCAACAATAACAGAACCACCACTGATCTATTCAGAAAACCAACGAGGGTTAACTTATTACTCCGCAGTAAAAGTCTACATCCTACAAAAAAGAAGTATAATGTAGTGAAGTCCCAAGGCTATAGATTAGCTCAAATTACCACAGAAATGGAACCATTTTTGAGAAACCTGAACAATTTAGAGAATGATTTTCTAGTGAGAGGCTATGAAAGTCAGATGTTAAAAAACATCCTGGAACCCATTATAGAACTGAAAAGGACTGAAGCACCTTCACTCAACCTCCCCAGTAGAAAAATGTTAAGTAATTCCACAGAGAATAACAAATGCAAAAATAGCTGCATCCTGACATACACTTTGGATTATCACAGTATCAAAAATATTATTGAAGAAAACTGGGACATTGTCACAGGAAACCCTTTTCTGATTAACATCTTAGGTGAAGCCCCATCATTTGTTTATAGGAAGGCCAGGAACATTAGAAGTTTTGTTGAATTTAAACCTAGACCATGTGAGAAAAGCACTAAAATATGTAAAGCTAATTGTACATTTTGTATATTTATACAGCAAGGTCATACCTCTCAACCTGGAAACATCAAAAATCTGGACAAGGCCCATGAAAAATAGGTACAAATCTATACGCTGATTAACATAAAATTTGCGTAACCCCACCCACTGCAATGGAATTGTGGGATACTGACTTTCAAATGCAAACTGAAGAACAGACAACCAAAATATGGCACCAGTGTCTCCCTGCAGCCATTCCAATGTCACATTGCCTGACTATTTCACCACATTTACCATAAACACTAATGTGTATACTGCTTTGCTTCTACAATGATTATTTGGACTTTATTTTTATATTTTATAGCAGAATGCACAAACACAGACATCTGCTAAACAAAGCAATACCATCTCACAATGAAAACAGACTGAAACCCACACCACATCCAAAGAAAATGCATCTGGCCACAGTGGCCAGTGGTGGATGAAGATTACCATTGGGCTGTTTCAAATCATAGGCACTTTGCACACAAAACAAGAAACATACATGTGTTATTTGATATACCTTCCTGACTTTATTAAATTATATTCATTATATAATACAGCACACTTGTTAGATTTAGAGGCTAGAGCGCATTTTAAATTTATTGTTTGAACATTTTCCCAGTAGGCAATGAAACAACAAAACTGCCCAATTCAGAAAATTTCCATCATAAAAGTCAACTTACACACACATTTTACATATATATATATATATATATATATATATATATATATATATATATATATATATATATGATAAAGATGTGCTTGGGAAGGTGTAAAATGGGATGGTATTCAGAGCTCTGGGTCATGTTTTCTCTATGTTCTACATCTGTCCTCTGTTAGAATATGTGACGCACAGTATGTTTTTGAGCACTGCACTAATTTAAAACAGGGATATAGGATGAGGTTGCCAGTGGACTGAACGTGCTTTCTGGAAACAAGTTGGCTGTTGATCTTTTATTATTATTCCAGGCATAAGTCTGAGGTCTCCCTTAAGAAGGTGATGGGGAAAAAAATCAGATGGCCGAAGTATATGTGCTTCAATCTGTTGTTTTCATGCATATATGCGGTACCTCATTAATACCGAAAAGTTGTGAAAGTGTCTTTTCTAACGATTTATTGAACAAACAAGGACCACATACACTTTCATTTTAAAAATTGCTGAGAGCACTTAAGTCTGTGTGTGATCCATGTTACTTCAATAAACAACACTGTCAGGAAGCCAATAGATGCAAAAAAAAAAAAAAAAAATACAAAGCAAGAATTGTAATGTTTTTCTTCAAGAAAGCAGACTACTTTCAGCTTTTCGATCAATGGCATGCATTTCTCAGGAGGTCCGATATGAAAATACTCTCAGTTCACAACAGTAGACATACAAAACTGGGGGATAATGTGGGTGGGGCAGACAGAAGGTACTTTGATGTACTTTATGTAAACCGTGACTTAAAAGGTACTGGCTTTGGCAAAAGCCATATGGCACTTACCCGGTTGTTGTCCGATAAGGCTGGAATCCAAACCAAAAAGCTACTCCATTCATCGGTGAGGAAAGCAGAGACGAGACCGGACACCCCATTGTCCCCACCGAAGCAAAATCAAGTCTGGGCGCAGATAGGGTCCTAGAAAAAAATACTCCAGTCAAGAAGGACAAGTGTACAAAAAGCCACCTAAGTCCTGGTACCCCACAACACGCTGTTACATGTCACCAGAAAAGTTCAAACACGGGACCAGCAACACACTTCCTGACAACAGTGCAGTTCAAAAGTTCTCTCCAGAATCTGATACATGACTCCAGCCTCACATTGCACACCTCTGCTATAGCATATGTAAACGGTACCTCTGCAGCTCTGCTTTGGGTCCATTCCTCTGTAGTCCTTCCTTCTCTTAATGACAGCAGCATAGATCCTTCTAATAATGGCAGCAGCGGCATTGTTTTTTTCCCGCTAAGGATTTGGAACCTTTGAGTAGCTGGAAAAGCCCTTCAACTTAATTCCGACAGGCTGTTTCTGTTTTATGGAGCTGATGTCATCGCGCACGTGATGACATCAGCTCAAAAGCTGGGAATATAAAATTTTTAAAAAATAAAAGCGCCAGGAAATCAGAAATTAAGGGGTGCCACTCGGGAATCGTGGCACCCCATTATTTGGACCCCCAAACTCAGTGAAAACTGAATAATTTGGTACGAGTGGGAGGTATGAGCAAGGTGATAGTTTTTATTGCCCTTATTTAAAGAAGATCAAGATCATTAAAACCAGTGCAGGGGGTGACTGTAACACTAAAAAAGTAATTTACAGGGCACAGTGCAATGAATGTGATGCATTCTATATGGGCAAGACTGTAAATAAACTCAAGCGTAGGATTTCATTTCATCTGTCAGAAATCCACTCTGGATGTAAAAATAATGTACTAGCCAAACACCTTTCTCTTCATAAAAGACACACAGGTTTTAAGTTCCAGATCCTGGATCGCATAGACATGGGTGATCTTGAAGGAGACATCCTGAATATTCTGGAGAAACATGAACTCATGTGGCAATTAAAGCTGAACTCTTTTAGGAAGCCTGGAATAAACTACTACTGTTCAATTAAAAGTGCACTGGAACTTAAAAAATTGCCACATTGTTTACATGACTAATAGTATTTTATTTTATTTTATTCTACACATTGGTTTTAAAAAACATTTTAAATCAGTTGAAATTTAAGTGCATATTTTGTTTCCATCATCATACATACATTTTTTCTTATTTTTATTTTTTTTCTGGTTCTTTTTTCCACTTTATTCAAAATGATGTGTAATAACAATACTAACTAATAATACAATTATATAGGTTTTTAGGGTTCTTGTACACATACCTGAAGAAGTCTAGAAGGACGAAAGCGATCTTTGTTAACAATAGGTTATGAAAACAGAAATTGATTTTTACATGCAAAATGTATATGTATATATTTATATATATATTTTGATTGCCAAATGAACTAAGGTTGATATATTTCCAGTCATGTAGTATATTGTCTTGGATAAAATCACAGACTTAATAATCTACTTAATAATTTGATTAAATAAGAGGTACCACATCATTATATAATTTTATTTAAAGTACATAAGGGTTATATATTATTATGAGAGCTACTAAGTAGGGCAGGACCAGCTCGAATGTCACACTGATGGGGGAAGGGATGTGAATTTAACATGTGTACCAATAACACTATGTTTTACAGCACAATAAACCACTCCCATGCCTGATAAAAAGTATATATATATTTAGAAAGCTTGTGAGGAAATGATTACTCTATTTTTGTTTTACTTGGATCGCTTGTCTGTGTACTTAATAAAGGATTTTCGACTGGAAACAGACTGCCTGCCTTGCTTGGATTACTTTCGAATACTTAGTAATGCTGTACAATTATATATTTTCTATTATTACTTTTTGTTTTGTTTTGACTTAAGACGAGGTTACATCCGCTACTTCTACTACTATTGTCTGATCTGATTAATATACAGTGATTAACTAGAAATATATGGACCGAAAATCTTCCACACAAAGTTTCTTACTTGGTTTTTGGACCCACTACACTTTAGTGGGTTGTTTTGAGACTTCAGGGATACCATGGAGATTACTTGTTTTTTTAATTCTTTTTTATAAGACCAGTTGCTCTTATAAATCTACTGGAACTGTCTGGGTGTCTTTCTTCCATGTGGCTCTTGTTTCTGCCTGCAAATCTAGGTATTTTATGACTTTGTGTCTCTCTGTAAGCAAGACACTGTAGTCACTGGGTGTGGCGATTTCAATGATCAATGCTATTTTTGCCTTCTTTTCTTGGACCACTATATCCAGTTTTCTAGCATCTGTCTTTTGAACTGTTGGTATTGGGTGATCCCATGTGATATAAACTTCATCATTTTCTATGATTCTTTGTGGCTCATGTTTCCAGTGTTTTTCAGCCACTTTGATACCATAATATTTGCACAATCTACAGTGTAACAGTCTCGCCACATTATTATGCCTTTCAGTATACAGTCCCTCTGCCATTAGTGCATCGCAACCAGCAACAAGATGTGTGACTGTTTCCAATTCAGTTTTACAAAGCCTACATAAGTCTGTTTCTCCCACATGTTCAATGGACTTTGTAAACCAGGGTGTACGTAGCCCACTATCTTGGGCTGCCAATATTAACCTTTCATTTCTTGATGTGAACTCACCTCTCCTTAACCATTCCTGTGTTTGTTCTTGATCAATATGAGGCTCTTCCAGAAGTTTTCTATACTTGCAACTATATTTATGTTTTTTTCCACATTTCTTGCCTTCTCATCTGGTCCTTCACCTTATATACCTTTTTTTGTTTTTTAGCACATTCAGTTGCTGCCTGGTTTTTATCTGCTTCTGGTATAATAATTTCAATTCCTGCTTGACGTCGATATGCATCTGCTAAATTAAGCAGAGATGTCATCTTAGATTTATTCTCCTCATGTTTGAAAACTTTCACTACATTTGGATCCTGTGAGATCAGCAGATATGTGTGGAGTCTCATGATTGTAGATCTATACATGTAATCAATTTCAAGGAGGCCCATCCCTTCTTCGGAGTGGGGAATATATAATCTTGGTATACACTAATTTTTATAAATCATTTGGTAAGCATGAAGCATCCTTCTTGTTTTAATATCCAATCTATCCAACACTTTTTGGGGCCAGTCAATCACTCCAAAACTATAAGTTAGAATAGGAAGAGCAAATTGATTTATGGCTTGGAGCTTAATCCTAGATGTCAATGCTATTTTCAGGATTAATTTAAGTCTTCTAAAGTACTCCTTATTGAGCTTTATTCGCATTTGTTCATGTTTTATTGCTGATTCTTCATCAATTCCCAAGTATTTATACACTGCCTCTTGCTCAAGTTCTTTTATATCACATTCTTGTCCCAAACTTATGTCAAAGGAAAAATATACTTTAAAAATTATCAAAACACGGTAGGTTCAGGTTAAGGCACTTTAATCTTGCAGCAAGGAGACAAAAACGTGCTAATACAGAGTTTGTCTAACTAGAATCAGGAAATGCTAACGTTTTTATACACTTTCTAATAAGACATTGCCTACCAAGCTGACATAGTGAATCACAAGTTTTGTCATCATCATTTAGTAATAATTGTTTTTACAATATTCTGCTGGTACTATCAATTTTTGTGAGAAACTTCCTAAGAAAAACAACGTGGCCTTGGCTACCACCGGTTAGATATATGCAATGTTACCATTCAAGGTACTATGGCTAATTCGAGCACAAAGCAAGTATAGATTGCAGTTCATTTCTCTAACAGTCCTTTGTCTATGTTATCTCTAAACTTCTGCAGCTGCACATGTTCTCATACTTCGAACAGAGCTGATTGTTTAAAATCATTACATTTACAGAATATAGCATTGTTCATTCATTTTTCCTGACCTAGCAGATAATCACCTGCTTCTCAAGTACATTTCCAAAAGGCATAAACATGAATATTGCTGTGCTAGCAATTACTAGGTCAGAGGGCATCTTGCAAGTTTCAGAAAGCACACTGCAGTTTCAAAAAGCATCTTTTCAGTCTCATATGAAACTCAACTGTATATAAAACAGTGCATATAAAATAGAATGAAAAACGTGTTAACTTATTTAGTTTCTAATTAGCATTAAGCAAACACACATTAATACATATTTTTCTGACAACTTATGTTTTCCTGGTGCAGCAGTTTTCCTTTTTTAAAGGTTGCTTTTACACATTTGTCAAGACCAAATGACATTCCAATATCATCTGAAAAACTTTTGACAACCTCCAGCTGTGCTTTCAGTTCCTCATCTGATGAGCTATACAGTTTTAAATCATTGACAAAGAGGAGATGAGAAGTCATTAGACTTTGTTGTTTTCTAGAAGCCAGATTGTAGCCATAACCTAAGCTGTTAAGTAAACAGCTTAATGGATTAATGGCAAGGCAGAATAGCAACGGTGACACAGAGTCACCCTGGAATATCCCCCTTTGAATTTTTATCCCTGGGATAATAATCTGTCCTTAATTGCAAAGTGGTTTGCCACTGTTTCATGGTTACTGTAATGTAGTCAATCAGCGTAGGGTGTATCTTATACATTTTTAAGCACTCTTTTATCCATGAATGTGGAATACTATCAAATGGCTTTTTGTAGTCAATCCATGCCATATTTAGATTCTTCCCCTTCTTACAGTTCTCCACTATAACTTTGCTTAACAACAAATGATCCTTTGTTCCATATGACTTTCTTTTATTGTCCTTTTGTCCTACTGCCATAATTGAGTTTTCTTCTAAATGACTATAAACTCTGTCGGCATCAATTCCCGTGTATAGTTTGTCCATCGTTGTAAGACAGTTATTGGTCTATAATTTTTAGGCTAGCTTTCAGGTTCACTCTTAAGTAAGAGCATTGTTTTTCCTGTTGTTAAGGGGTGCACATATAAATAGATCTTACTCATGGCTAAGTCCTCGTGCAAAGAAGTTAATACTTTAAGCCAAAAGTTAGGTACTGCATCTGGGCCTGGGGTTTTCCATTTAGAGGCTTTTCTCAACATTGTTTCAATCTCTCTGGCTGTTATTTCATCCCATTTCATATCCTGTACCTTTAAACTTCTTATTCTTTCTTTTACTTCTTCTATCCATTTAGCATCTTTGTTATGTTCCACAGGATCTTCATAGAAACTTCTTCGAAATGTATCTACTTCCTCTTTTTTTGGCGGTCTTTCAATTCCTTTTACCTTATTTTCAAATTGTCTATAAAACTTTTTTTGGGTCATCAATAAATTGCTTATTTTGTGCTTTTCCCTTTTATTTATTTTCGTATCATCTAAGTCTTTCTGCCTGTTTTGAAATGTTTAGTTTGTTATCTCCAATAGTGAATAATAGATCCTGTTCTGTTCTAATACTGCGCATTGCTTTTATTGCATCTATCTTTCTTAGTATTTTTGTTGCTCTATTCCCTGTTCTATAATCTTCTAACAATGATACTTATTGTCTTAGCTGCTTTATAGTTTTCTCTATTCGATATTTCCATGATGGTATTCACTGTTGCCCCCTCTTTTCCCTCGCTACCCTGTGTTCCTGTGGTAGGACTTTATCAGTTATTAATTTAGCAGTACAGTAATATATTCTGTTTACTTCTGTTATATCGCATGGATCTCTATCCACATTCCTAATTACTGTGTTCATTTGTTTTATGAAGCTTCTGACTTTTGGGGTTTTATTAAACTCTGCAGTCTATTTCTCTCATTGATCTTGATATATCTGTCTTTGTCTATTAAATCAAGCAACTCTTCTCTTAACTCCTTTTCTTCCATACTGAGGGCACATCCCTTTTTTTCTGTTTCCTGCGGACATTCTATAGAAAGTTCTATAGCATCTTCCTGTGGCACATTCTCTTCAATTTCATCCTGTGTCATCTGTTGTTCTGTCATATGGGAACTCACTGGCCTATCACTCCTCAACATTGACTGCATCAGAGTTTACTGTTCCTTTCCTTGCTGACTAGCTTCAAATGAATGTTTATACTGGTTTCCTGTGGAAGGCTCCAAAATATCTTGATATGGTACCTGACCAATTGCTTCCTGTTCCACTGATTTTCCCTTAATTTGGATGTCCATTGCTCTATCCTGTTGTGGTGCTTTCTGTACTCGATTTACTACACTGAGTCCTTCTCTTTGCAGCTGTTCCATTACCTCAAATTCTATTTCTTTGACTTCTCCATTAATAATTTCTTTTTCTGCTTTTCCTCTTAGTCTTATTTTTTGTTTGTAAAGTTTTCCATATCTGGATTCCTTTCCCTATATTTTTCTTCAAATATCTTTGGTGCTGCTCTTTTTGTATTGGTTAGTTTTGCTTTCTCCTTTGCATAAATATTACACCATATTAAATCTATTTTCCTTTCCCCTGTCCATATTTCTTCTTCACATGTCTCCTGATCTTCTTGCTTTTCCTTATTCTGGGGATTCACTCCATCATCTGTCATTGCTGGTCGTACTTTTTCCTGACATACACATTTGTCTTGCTACAGCCATGTTATTTTGGCTGCTACATGCAACTTCCATGTACAGTGCTTACGGGAGTCCACAGAGCCAATAGCCTACACACACGCAAATACACACACACACACACACACACACACACACACACACACACACACACACACACACATACACACACACATACCTCTCAACCTCTTAGAGCAAAAAATCTGAACAAAGCTTAAAATGATGGGGGGACAAATAGGGACAGATTTTAAATAGTGCCTTACAAACTTAGAAAGTTGATAGACTAATAGGTTTTGCATTAGCATGAACTTTCCGAAGGATGTGGATTCTTAAACTCAAATGTTTGTCATTACTTAATGACTTCAATCCTCAGCTATTTGCCAGAAAGGGACCGATTTTTGGGGGAACACACCAAAACTATGTGGCAAACATCTGGACATTTTGCGAAAACCTGTATAGTTGAGAGGTATGCACACATAGTGACTTGGATGTCTGCCACAAAACAGTCCCATGTCACCACTGTGTCAATCACACCTTCACACACAACCACGGCAGTGGGAACTATGACACTACACACCTTCTTGCTCATCCTACCATAGGGCACAACTATCTGAAGTGTCCTAGTATCATTTGCATTGTGTAGCAATTTGATAGCTTATATGCCGCATAAATAATAGCAATGTCATTCTTTTTTTTCTCTCCCTCTCCCATGTATGTCACTACCTTTCTTTTTATGTTTGACTTGATTTTTTTGTTTTATTTCTATCCATTTATGTTTACATTTTCTTCAGCATTTGTCACAGATGCATTAGAGGTGCAGCCCAGATCCCCACACTCATCATGCCCATCCTTCTCATCTGCCACAGATGCTCCAGAGGTGCAGCCCAGATCCCCACCCTCATCATGCCCATCCTTCTCATCTGCCACAGATATACCCAGATGTACCAGGGGTGCATCCCAGATCCCCACCCTCATCATGCTCATCCTTCTCATTGGCCACAGATGCACCAGAGTTGCACCCCAGATGCCAACCCTCATCATGCCCATCCTTCTCATCTGCCACAGATGTACCCAGATGCACCAGGGGTGCATCCCAGATCCCCACCCTCATCATGCTCATCCTCCTCATTGGCCACAGATGCACCAGATTTGCACCCTAGATGCCAACCCTCATCATGCCCATTCTTCTCATCAGCCACAGATGCACCAAGGATGCAGCCCGGATCCCCACCTCATCATGCCCATCCTTCTCCCATCAGCACTCTGCCTGTCCTCAGGTGTGCTTCCATGTCTGGTACACTGGGAGTTGGTGAAGGTGGTAGGAGAGTTTGTGGACCAGTGCCTGGGAGCCTACCCACCTGAGCTGAATGGAGAGGGTCCTTGTGCAGCTCCAAGAGTCATACTGCTGTCTGGATTTCCTCTCAGCATCTCAGGCAGCCCTCAGTGGTGAGGGTGTTCAGGGTGTTGACTGACCATTGTTTGGGCCTAGCCAAGGCAATGTGTAAACAGGAGGTTTACACCCCAGTAACTGTTGTTGCTGAGATATGTGATCAGGTTCATTCATAAACTCACTAATTCAGTGCAGTAAGATCATGCAAGACCCCTTTTGCAATAGTGCTCCATTGTGTAAAAACCACATACACCCTATGCTAAAGAGCTTACCTCTCAGTTATGTGCCTTCACTATGGCAGCACCAGTACAGGCCAGTCCTAACTGTCTGAGCTACACAACACTAACAGCAGACTACATAATGGTGCAGAACTGACAAAACAATCCTCTTCCCATGACAGTATGCTGGTCACATATAGTACTGAGCAAAATTATAGACTGAAAAATAAAATTAATGCTACCATTGCAGAGAAGGACATTTGTTACCTGTAACAGTCTATGATGGTGCAGGTAAACCTGCTACCATAAACTACCTTGTCCTCTCTCAACACTGTAGTCCAAATGAGCTTCCTCAAATGGAAGCTTACAAACAAACACCAAATTCCCTTATTTATCATAATAAGTATTGACCACAGCACCATCCATATACCTAATTACTGTGTTTTATTTATGAATCACAGTTATTCAGTCTGACGGCATCCAGTTATATTGAGGAAGGCAGCAAAGCACTGTACAGCATGTCTTACCAAGTAGCTACCACATCTGGTTGGTAAAGCATGCTGTACAGTATCAGCTATCTTATATAGTACTGCTGCACAGTGCTGACAGGCTCCAGCGTGCTTTTTGTTATTCCAGATCACTAAAGCTCGTGGAATGACTGGCATACTAGGTGCTTCTATATGTTATTCAAGATACTGAGAATGAAACTATGTGGCCCCCACGACTACTGCAATTCATGAATCATGGTAATGCTGACCCTGGTATACTGAATAGTACACAGAAACACCTGGTATACTAATCATGAATTGTTGTAGTCACTGGGGGTGCACTTCCCCTTTGTGGGTATGTGCTTGGCATACTAATCATGAATTGTTGTATTCACTGGGGGTGCACTGCCCCTTTCTGAATATGTGCTTGGTGTACTAATCATGAATTATCATCGTCACTGGGGGTGCATTGCCCCTTTCTGGGTATGGGCTTGGTGTACTAATCATGAATTGTCATAGTCACTGGGGGTGCACTTCCCCTTTGTGGGTATGTGCTTGGCATACTAATCATGAATTGTTGTATTCACTGGGGGTGCACTGCCCCTTTCTGAGTATGTGCTTGGTGTACTAATCATGAATTATCATCGTCACTGGGGGTGCATTGCCCCTTTCTGGGTATGGGCTTGGTGTACTAATCATGAATTGTCATAGTCACTGGGGGTGCACTTCCCCTTTGTGGGTATGTGCTTGGCATACTAATCATGAATTGTTGTATTCACTGGGGGTGCACTGCCCCTTTCTGGGTATGTGCTTGGTGTACTAATCATGAAATGTCATCATCACTGGGGGTGCATTGCCCCTTTCTGGGTATGGACTTGGTGTACTAATCATGAATTGTCGTAGTCACTGGGGGTGAACTTCCCTTTGTGGGTATGTGCTTGGCATACTAATCATGAATTGTTGCATTGACTGGGGGTGCACTGTCCCTTTCTGGGTATGTGATTGGTGTACTAATCATGAATTGTCATCATCACTGGGGGTGCATTGCCCCTTTCTGGGAATGGACTTGGTGTACTAATCATGAATTGTCATTGTTGTTGGAGGGTGCACTGCCCCTTTCTGGGTATGGGCTTGGTGTGCTAATCATGAAATGTCGTAGTTGTTGGGGGATACACTGCCCCTTTCTGGGTATGTCCTTGGTAAACTAATTTTGAATTATTGTAGTGGCTAGCAGTGCATTCCCACTTTTGGGGTATGTTCTTGGTACATTAATCATGAATTGTTGTAGTCACTGGGGGTGCACTGCCCCTTTCTGGGTATATGTTTGGTACACTAATCATGAATTGTTGCAGTCACTGGGGATACACTGCCCCTTTCTGAAAGTGTTATTGTTATACTAATCATATTAGCAGGTCATATGTTTGGGTTTGACAGGCAAAATTGACACCCTGGGCATTCTTCCAATTGGTTCCTTCCTCAGCCAGTGCTGAGGAGCAAAAAAAATTAATAATACCTTTCAGAAACTGTAGAAGACAAGAATATTAGCTCCTTGCTACATCTGTTATTAAACATCCTTGATCTCAACCTTCAACCATGGCTGCTTAAATAACTACAGTTAGTGCGTGCAACTGCAAGAATAGATTGGGAGTAAGGCCCAGTGATTGAACTATTGATTTGCAGGGATTGATCGGCACCTTTTGCACAGTGTTAGTCATGTATCCATTATGCCTTACACCCATTGCAGCTGTCTCCTTCACAATGTTCTAGAGTTGGATTTGATGGCAAGTGACACTGTGTAGCTTGGCAGACCTACTAAGGCAGCTGATGTTATACAGTATATCTGTGAATCATGGTAGTCCCTGATGCCGTACTGTACATAAGGCACAAGATACATTTATACATCTGCACTCTATGCACATGAATACCAGCACTCATTTGACTTAGGTTTATTCATCTACCACTTTACCTGTAAAAAAGTATCCCCAGTGTTATATTGAGCAAAACGACATTTTAGTCTAAATAATGAAACTACCCCCCTGTGTGGCTCCCATGTCCCTTATGGATAGAGGCCATCAATAAGAAAAGTATTATCTTAAAATCTCTCCATGAGTCCACCATGAATCCAGTAGTTATATTTCTACTAAAATGCCCCCCCCCCCATATAGATGCCCATGATGACTGGGATCCAAAAGGGTTTGGGGTGCACAGCTAGGCTTGTAAAGGCTCTAGTGGTCATTTTAGGAGGAGTTTCTACTTTACATGGTTTGCAGATGTTATAAAAGGCAACCCACTCATATCCTTAGGGAGATAGTTACACATGTATTCACTATACCATCAATATGTTGCAATTTTGTTATTTTAGTTGTAAATCTGAAAGGCAAAATGTAACACTTTCAGTGTTACTTATAGATTTATATAAAGGTAATAATACTAAGATATTATTCCTAATATTACTAAAGCAGAAAATATGTCTCTCTCTGTTAGAAATGCTAGTCTCAATAGTGCAAACTGTGACACTTAGAAAAATTAACTTTGATTCAAACAGAAAAATGATGAATTGCAAAACTCAATATCATATCTTGCAAGCATTTTGGAAGGGGCCCTGCATCCCTTGATGCCAGGTGGGGGGTGGGGGGTGCTGCTGTATCTCCAACTCCCCTGCTACCTAAGTATTCCAGTTCCAAGATCTCTACATTTCAGAATATGAAGAATACTCCGAGATACCACAACCTTAGACTTAATGTCCATCTACCTCATTCACATTTGTAATTCCAGTTCCACTGTTAAAATGATCTGATTTACATCCCTCAGGTTTCCAGGTATCTGGAAAATAGAATGATTTCAGTACTGAACAGTGGTATGCAAATGCTGTGGTTGTGATATCAATGTTCAGAAATTTAGCTGCACTCTAACTTTGAATTAATGTTCACTGACGGAATTGTTCATAATGTCAATTCTCATACTATAGGACACTGAATTACTTGATGTACAAACTGGACTTTATCAATGCACAAATGCATGACATTTCTCACTCATCAGTGGTTCAGTTCTCATGTTTCTGAATAAGGTCTAACTGTTTGCAAACTCTTGAAAAGCTCATATAGGGATTCTTGAGTTTTGGTAGTTTTCACTGAAACACTAAACTTTATTTGTAATTGACATCATATCTTTTTATTTTTAGTTCTCAGTACTATTTTCCCTCCCTCACATCCTATGTCTCTGTGAAGGCTTTCTCAGACACTGGCTATCATCTGTGGGACTCCATTTGTGTTGGAGTTGGAACAAATATTAGTACATTTAGTGACTTACATCTCTGAAACTCCATTTGTATTAGAGTTGTAGCTGGCATCAGTAAGTTGGGCGAATTTGCATCTACATTGCCATCTTTTATTATGCTTTGGGTAAAAGTCCTCATCTCTCATGGTCAAGGCATGGCCTTGGTCACTACTACTACCTGTCTTGTGGTATACTATTAGACATTTTTCATTAGTGGGTTATATAACAGGTCATCAACCACTCTTTGGATGGAATTCTTTTTAGGCTTGCATAGCTGGACATCCATTTCATCATCAAAGTCCAGTCATCTTGTAGAGGTCTCTCAAAGATTTACAAAGTTGAGAATTCCATTAATTAGTTAACCATACATATAATTACAAAACAGAATTCACATAAAGGACCATATCCTTTCCGTGATTTGGTGTGATCTCAGAGAATAGCTATATAAATTGAGAAAGTATGGGGGGAAGAGTCTCCTATTTGGGGATGCAGACTGCATGAAAATTTTGAAGTTTTTATGGTGAATTCTGCTTCATTGCTGTATACATAGCTAACTATGATATGGGATTCTGTACTTCAGTTAATAATTCTAGAACCATCCGGTGGTAGTTCTTAAGTCTTTTATTTTATTTAACTAGGGAATACAAATATGGTTTATGATTCTTTTTGGTGTATTATATTCTAAATCAGCTACGTATATTAGACGCCTTGTTAATTATCATAGGAGATCACTAGGTTATCGACCTGGAGGCCATTTTAAGTCTAGCTGTTTCATCCCAATGTAATACCATAGAAATGATAGTCAACAACTATATTGCATTTAGTGATGACTGTCCATGTCCAGGAAGGTTGTGGGCTTATCCCCACTAGGAATTTATGGTACCCCGTCCACTCGTCCAGGTTCCTCTTGAGCAGTTTCATGTAGATGCTCTGTTTTACATGATTTGGTAACCTGTTCCAAAGAGGCAGCAGTCGCTGTGAGATAAATGTGTCCCTCCAGCATGTCCTGTTTAACTCACAGGCCATATTTAGGTCCCTGGACAGGTAGCCCTAGTCCCACTTGATTTACGAATATAGTTCATTAGGTTTGGGTTTGGGATTGCTCTGTAGGCCAGGCATACATCTCTCCTAAGAAGTGTACACAATATGGAGTATAGTGACAAGGACATCAGTCGGTTGGTGTAAGGCACATGCTGAAGCCCATTGATCTTCTTTGTTAGAAACCTCTGAGGTCTCTCTAATTGTTGCAGGTACTTAGTATGGTATATGCCAAACCGGGTGTTATACTCAATTATGGGCTGCATAAGTGCTGAGTATAGGGAGGGGGTTATAATTTCTTTTGCTGTTGAGGTGATGCCTTTACTTGCTACAGTAGACACATGGTGGTCGAAGTTAAGGTCAACTTGTGATCCCAGGTCCCTTACCACTTCATGGGCACTTAGGGTATCATTGTTGATTTGATAGTGTGAGGGGACATTGTTTGTGCCAAAGGGAATGATGATGCATTTCTCTGCATTCAGTTTGAGACCATGACTAATACACCAGTTGCTGGTCTACATGAGACCCTCCTGGAGTATATTGACATAATTTGGGGATTCAATGATTGCACCTAGTTTGCAGTTGTCTGAAAACTTGGTCAGCCACAACCCCTTACTTTTGACTCAAACTTCTGAGAAGTATATACCAAACAGTAAGGGACCCCTGTGGCACTCCACTGGTAACAGGTCTGCTGGTTGATGTGGAGTCACCCACTTTGATAGTGTGTGTCTGGTTTGTTTGCCAGTTGGAAATCCATCTTACAATGAGGGGTTTTGCATTCAGTTTACTAAGTTCATCTATAATGCCTGAATGTGGGATTCATTACATCAAAAGCCTTTGCCAGGTTGAGGTATGCTGTGTGCATAGATTTGCCCTCGACAATGGCCTTGGTCACATTTTCAAAGAAATCCACCAGATTTAACAGGCAGGATCTGACCTTCATAAAGCCAAATTGGATAGGATCCAGGGTCTGGAGGTCATTGAGGTCCATAATGATAAGTTCTGTGGCCTTACAGATGAGGTTGGTCAGGCTTATGGGTCTGTAATTCCCTGAGTCTGTTGCTAGGCCACATTTGTGGAGAGGAATAACTGTTGTTGTTCTCCATTCAGCAGGAACAAAGCCTGTGGTTAGGCTATGATTGAAAAGGGTACTTAGTGGTGATGCTAGTTCATGTTTTAGCCTGTTTAGAAGACAGCCTGGAATGTTATCTGGTCCCACAGAAGCTGTGTTTTTTGCCTTGGAGAAGACTTTGAGGACCTGCTCTTCAGATATGTAGGATGGGGGGAAAGTTTTGGGAGAGGCTTGTTGTAAGTTAAGAGAGGATAAGGGGGTGAACTTTTCACCAAACCTATCCACTACTGGGTTTGCTATCTCTGTGGGGTCAGTGTGTGTGATACCACTGGCCACTAATTCTGCACATGATTGGGTCCTACCCTTTAGGTTATGTATGTTGCTGTAAAAGGCCTTATGGTTATCCTTGGCTGTACTTGCTAAGTTTCTCTCAAAAGAGCCCTTGGAAGATTTGATAAGTTGTCTTATTTGCCTGTTAACACAATTTGCCCTGGATAACTCTTGCATTCAGTAGTTATATGTTAGAACATGCCTGGTAAAACATTTATGTGGTCTGTCATTCATATTCTAAAATTGCTTGTTTTTTTTACTTTTAACAGTGCATTTTATTAAGCCTACACAGGATTTTGAGTTTCAGTTTTGCTTGCATTATATAAGTTGTTGGTAGTACTGTGTTTCAATGCATCTTTTATAGTAATGGCATGCAAACAAGTCTCCCATCTTTTTTAGCTTTAGTAAATATTTGTTCCAATCTTTCTGTTAACCTACTTTAACTAGATAAAAGGGACCCGATGGGACATATTTAGTTCTGTTTTGCTTTGTGAAAGGTTTTAATTCCTCATATATGAGCTGTAGATTACTATCACTATAAATATGATCAGATGAATGACTTCTTGCAGATGCCTATTATACTGAAACAGCCCTTCCTGGAGCTGGTGGAATGCATACATATAGTTTCTAATCATTTGGATTGAGCATGAACATCAACTAGAAATAGAGTATCCATGATTGGTCCTGCAGAAACAATTATAATATACTGTCTTGGCACTGACAATCATCTCCAAAGAACAGAAGGTTCTTAAAGTGATAAATATTAGACCATTTTGTGTTGAATATGAGTTTCTGCAAAATTACCACTTTGCTTGCCAATACATGACCAACATATGAAGCCAGAGTTAATGACTTTGTTTTTACATTCCAAAATGCTTCTTTCAGATTGTGCATAATACTCAGTCAATACATGGAAGGAATGAGTGCCCTAGAACCATAATTTAAAATCCTTTGATATATAGATAATTGACCTAACCTTCTTAGTTACTGCATGTCACAGTGAGTCATGCTCTTTGAGCCACCATTTTGAAATACTGCGATATCTGGACAATAATAGATCACCATGCCTGGTATTAGTTTGGATATGGGAATTTGTTAATGTCAGTTGTTCAGTGACTGCGGTATAATCCACATCCATTGGATCACTGGTACTACATCCCTCTGCACTATCATATGATTACTATGACAGTCCACCAGGGCTAGTGTACTGCTCTGTCCGTGATATTCAGTGATATAGGCATGTCCTCCTAAAACACTGATCATTACTGGAGGTGTGCTGCTGCCA
This sequence comes from Protopterus annectens, assembly GCF_019279795.1. Taxonomy (NCBI): domain Eukaryota; kingdom Metazoa; phylum Chordata; order Ceratodontiformes; family Protopteridae; genus Protopterus; species Protopterus annectens. Next base: position 827,081,884 of record NC_056732.1, read on the forward strand.
TGGCTGAGACCCCTTCTTGGGTTAGCAAATAAATACTAAAGGCTAACTGAATGTTACTATTGTGATTCTCTTCCCAAATTCTGGAGAAACATTATCATGCCTCAGACCAGACTAGATTTTTATCTTTCTTTCTGGACATAATTAAATTCCGCTGTTATCAGTGTGATATTGAAATTAATATGGTGGGTTTCTCTGCTTCATCTGGGAACTTGTGCCATAGAATAATATAGCAATAACCCACGCCTGGGTGTGGGTAATGCTAAATTTACCCACGGTTGGCGTGGTTTGGCCCCGGCCCGAGGACCAAACAAAGCCAACCGTCCAGAAGTGGTTATTGCTATTATACTGACATTATTTAAGAAAAGAAACTACTTTTCTTAAATAATGGCATAGTATAATGCCTGTTTACTGCCCTTCCGCAGATGTCTGGCATCATGGGTTCTGATGTACCGCGCCTGCGCAGTACATCAGAATATAATGAGAAAGCAAGATCTCCGTTGCTTTTGCTATGTTAAATGAGTTTAACATAGCGAGACAGTTTTAAAATAAGCTCGGACATCTCTGTTGCTTATTTTAACTGTCTCGCTATGTTAAACTCATTTAACATAGCGAGACATAAAAGCAACGGAGATCTTGCTTTCTCGTTTAAAACACTGGCTATGTTAAATGGGTTTAACATGGCGGACAGCTTTAAAATAAGCAACGGAGATCTCCGTTGCTTATTTTAAAGCTGTCTCGCCATGTTAAACCCATTTAACATAGCAAGACAGTGTTTAAAAAAAACGAGTTATACTAATGGAAAAAAGTCCGGGCGACCGGACCTTTTTCCATTAGTATAACTCGATTTACAACGGGCACGCTGGCCAATCAGCGTGCACGTTTTGGGGGGATCATGGTATAATACCAGATTTATAAGATAAACTTCCACCATCCACCTTAATACATGCAGGAGGATCTACATGGATAAACACTTATGTTGATCTACATACTTCTTGGTTACTCTAAAGACCCATTTGTAGTCAACCATTCATTTTCAACTAGACTAATTGTGGAAAAATATATTCAGCTGATAGGTTAAGAAGTCTGATTATCAAGCTTATGGACAACATGCCCTCAAGCTGATTGATTGCTTTAACCCCATTCTTTATTTTCCATATGCATATTAAAATTATTTTTGAAGGCAGTTAATTAATGACTGACAGTAAGGACAATCATACTCCATAGTCTTAGGAAGTGTGTAATGCATGCATCATGTTTTCTTGTATTATCAATAATTATAATAAATATAATTTCTCCTGATTGACAGTGGTTTATTTAAATTTTCCTTTACTCTGTATGAGAAATCAAGAAACCTGCAGGTATTTTGCCCAGTACCATGTGACCTGAGATATTAGTTTTACTAGTGGTAGCAGATATCATGGATGCAGTTATATAAAGGCTGTTTCCTCTTGCCTATTGCACACTGACATATATTTTGGTTATTGTGAAGTTTGCAAAATTTCTTCTGTAAGCACATTCACTACATACTGTGGCTTGTTCATCCTTCCATTATTAATCAGTAACATCTTGCAGTGAATTTTTTCCCTTTCAATGTTATGATGTAATTAAAGAACACATTGTTATTGTTTTTTGTCACTGAGATCAAACTAAGCTCATAGCTAGATCTGGAAACTATAATAAAAACAAAGTTCATTCTGAACTGCGTTTATTCTAGACTTGTCTTGTATCTGTGATCATTTTTAAAAGCTAAGTAGAATCTCTTTTTTTCTGTGTACATCTTCTTAATTTTGTGATATCACAGCGTATTTTTGTTGACATTACCTGTAGATTTGTGTTTTACCAGTATGCGTTCATGATATTAGGAGTTAGGTCAAAGAGGGTAGCATTCCAGTCCGTTTTCATAACTAAGGCATTTATTGCATCAATAGTCTCCACTGGCAAAATCTAGTAGGATCAATATATTTTGAGTTTGATTTTTGTCTTAGGTTAAACATGATGGTATCATGCTAGGTGTTAATTAAAAGGGTACTACCTCAGGAGGGGAGTAGAATGATTATAGGTTTGTCAGCATGATTCTACAATATTGCCATCCATAGCCAAATTTTGCCAAGTTGTTTTGATTAATATACTCAAATTATATTTGTGGTTAATTATTTTATGTTGAACAATTTACCATGTCAATATTTAAGTAAATGAAATCATATCAGAAAATACGTATGCTCTGAAAGGGGCAGAGCCATTTTATGACAAGATTTGTACAGCATTATTCTTTCTACCAATGCCATTAATTATTATTATATTTTTTCTTAGTTTCTAGCTTTTAGGTGGACTTTTAATGCTGACACCTCTTCCATCAACTATGCAATAAAGAATGGAGGTATATCATAGACGTTTAGTATACATTTTGATCTTTAAACCACATTTTTTAATAATTCAGACTACAACATCTTCCAAACAAAGGAGAGCTCTTACATTGCTTATTTTCTTGCTATGATTGCTAACCAGACATGCCTCAGTACTTCTAACCTCTTTAATATGCTTCTCTGCCACAGCATCAGTTCCTGCACCACTCAATCCTTCACAGAACCTTCTCACCTTCATTTGGGTTTCCTTTTTTCATTCAGCTCTCCAGTATCTCTGTATCCAAACATCCACTCTCCAGTTCTGTGACTAGGATTTCATCTTGCTGTGTTTCTTTCTCCAAAATCTCTCTACTATTAATGTTTACTCCTTCCTCCATCTTGGAATTCTCCAAGCACTAGCAACAGTCCTCTAGCACCATGTAGTGCTCAAAAAGACTAGGGTAAGGTACCTGATACCATGATCAAATTTCCATTAATCAATATGAAGACCACCTAGGGTCTCCTCTGAAAAGAGGCCATTGGCCTAGAGGGACTAACTCAGTCACCAAAGTATTTATGCTGGGTGCAAAACAATATCCCTTCCTAGTCTGTCTTCAGAAGTAGTTCACTTTCCTAGAAGTATGTCTGTTGACAATCGTGTTGTACATATTCGTAATTCTCATTAATTTATGTGGATTGCCTTAGAAATAGATGGGATAAATAAATATATTAGATTCTCATGAAGTTTACTGCATTTTTACTCTTGTTCCTTAAACATTAAAGCATGCTATGCAACTGTTAAATGATACCACTTTAGGTCTACTTTTTGAGTAGTGTTGGAAAAAAAACAATTACTAGGGTTGTGTACTGTTAGCACAATACTGTTCTTTGTCTTTATATCTATCTGCCTGTCTCTCTGTCTTATCCTGCTGGCATGAATTTGCTTATTAAAAGCTGTGGACATCCGCAATATGTCTACTTTCTACAGTGGCAGCCTGCCACTATACTGATATTCACAGCACATATGGACAGCACATGTGCATGTTATTTCTATATGTAAACATGTTGGCCATTCCTGTTGTGTGTACATTGTCATTGTACTCATAATATTTTGCATGTGCATTGCCTGCAAATTCTTTCATAGCTGTAAGTGACTGTTGTCTGAGCTCAACCACTTAGTACCATACCTCTCAACACGTTTGAGCAAGAAATCTGGATAAAGCCACAAATAATGGGGGGACAAAGGCCCAAAAATAGGGACACTTTAAATATTGCCCTTGCAGACTTAGAAAGTTGATAGAATAACAGGTTTTGCATTAGCATGAATTTTCTGAAAGCTATGAAGTCTGAAACTTAAATGCCTGCCATTATTTTTCCCACTTCAGTCCTCAGTTATTAGCCAGTGATTTGCCAGAAAAACACAAATTTTAGGAGAAACAGACCAAAAATATGAGGCAAAAATCTGGATATTCTGCAAAAAATCTGGACAGTTGAGAGGTATGCTTAGTATTATCACAGATATGAAACCTGTATACATTCCTCAAAGAGTGTATGTGCAGCATACAACTGGTGTAGTTGTTTGCTTGACAGATGTGGAGGGTTTTCATAGTTTGTTGTTTGAACCCCACATCTGCTACAGTTATAATTGTGTTACTCATGTACAAATCTGTAATTACATATGTGTGTCATTCTATGAATAGTGTTTATTGCATCATGTATTTTCTAGTGCTGCTACATAATATCTAGATTGTTAAAGTGACAGAGTCCACTGCTTTTAGTACAGCACATGTGGGGCATTGGGGAGCCATGAAGTGACTTTACAATGCATATCCCCTTCACAGACATATGACTGTATCTATAACTAAGTTCTTTTTAGGTGTACCATAAATGGTGTTCATACTCTTGACACATTCATGTTTCTGTGTTCTAGATGGTGTCATCAAGATCCAGGAGAATTTCTCCAGTGAAAATGAACTAATTATTGATGGTGTACAGAAGCATGGCATAAATGTGGTGGTAAAGACAGGTGATACAGTCTGGAGGGATAAGACTTGGAATGATATTGCCAGCATGGTCAATGATCTGAGAAGGTGTAATAGGACTATGAGGAAATGTCACCATCAAAACACAAACATGATCCTATGTGCTGGTAAATATGTCAGCTACTACACATGACAGAGTGATGCCATAGGGGCCTACAGGTTTGACACCAACAGACTTACCTCTATTGGAATCAGCTTATACTAGGTGCTGACATTGAGCCTGACCAAACTAGAACCTATGGTAATTCATGAATTAAGCTTCTTAACATTTTACACTGTGGAAGATATACGTGTCACACATTAACATGTGTGTGGGAAGGTTGGCATAATGGTTACGGTGCTTATCTAAAAACACAAGGTACAGAGTTCAATTCTCACCTTTGGGAAATTGGCTAGGCTTAAAATGTCGCAAAAGGGCAGTTAGCCTAGTAACTAACTAGGAAATATTTGTTATATGGCTATGTCTTCTGCAGCTTTACTCACCACTAGTGGTCATCATGTCTCCAGTGATGACTACATGCCAGGTACATATACCCCAGTCTGTCAGATTAGTAGAACTGTAACTGTCTTGTGCTGACATTATACTCTCATGTGTACATTATTGGACCATCATACACTGCAAGGCCATAGGCTTGACAACCAGGAATGTGCTGCATTAGTATGCACTGAACTGGAGGTATAACTGGTGGATAGTCATGTGAGGAACACTGTTCTGTTTTAGTCATATGTGTTACACATTAACATGTGTTGCATGGTTATGTCTTCTGCAGCTTCACACACCGGTGGGAAGCATCATGAGTCCAGTGGTGACAAGATGCCAGGTAAGCACTCTCCTATCTGCTATATCAGTGGACCTGTATTTGTCTTGTGTTACATGCACATTCACATGTGCTATTTTACAGGACTATCTCTAGCTGCTATGCCACAGATGTGATGATCAGGTAAGTACACCATCACATTGCTGTAAAATACTGTGTTGTTTTGAGTGTAATGTATGTTACCATGCATTTCCATATGAGAACATCTGTAATGTATGTTTGTATTTTTGTTTCTATGCTTGCAATATATCCTCTTCCTGCTTCCTTTCCTGGATCATCCACTGATCCTGACACAGAACGTGATGTGGTACAGAAAGGCCGTTACAGGATAATATCAGTCAAAGCACTGTCATGACACAGAACTACGTGTACTTGTTTGCACAACTGACTGTGTTGTATACCACATTTGCTCAGTTGAAATACAACTAATCATAGCTAAAATATCTAATACTCAAACTGACTGTACTCACAAATGACCAATACAAAAAAATATCACCATACACTATGTGCCAACTGTTTTTTGTATGGGGTAAGCCCCATGAACACCACCCAAACTAACTCTGAGATTCAACAAAACACAAAACTCACATTTTCTCTATTTTCCAACTTCCATGACCCAAAACTAAGGCTTAGAATCTGCAATAATCCAAGCTCTGATATAGAAAAATGTTAATAAACATACAAACCTACATTGGTAATGATTTATGTTGTACTTTCATTCTGCATGAGTGACTGCAGTGTTTCCATAAACATGCCATCAATAAAACAAATCTAGACTAGAAATACAAAAGCAACTTACTTATCATATCAGAACTTCCATATGTAACTTCGAACACAGTGCCATCTCAAAAGCTGAAAGGAGCAATAAAATAGTCTTTAATTGCATCAAAAGTATAAATATGGTGCAATAGTAGTGAGAATGCCTTTAATGACAATAACTGCATCGAGGGATAGGTTAAATCATAGCAAAAGTCAATATCATTAGGGATCTAAGGACAATATTAGAAAACAAACATTTGCTAGTTTGTATAGATCAGACTCAGAAAAACATATTTTGTAGCATATCTAGTTGTAAAGGGAATTCCTAGTTACTTGAGAGAAATTGTACCTCTTTATACTTTGATGAGCCAAACAGTTATTGAATACAATATCATGAACGCACCAAATAAAACAAATTGAAAATGTATAATTATTTGCTAGAAAAATCATAGAGTCAGAAAACTATTTGGAAAGACTTCAGGACTTCTCATCCTATTCTGTTTCTTATAAGCAAGAAAAAGATGATTCTACCTGGTCTCTAAGGAAATACCTGGTCTAGTTCTGATTGAACAATGACACCAGGAAAGCTCTGTAAGGAATGAATGCCAGATCAGGAAACCTAATACAAAAAATAAATGTCAATTATAGTGAAAATACATGATGGATACATTCTAGAACATCTTACTAAATTATAAAAAAAGTTTTTAACAATTAAAAGAAGTCATTCATTAACCTCCTTCAAAACTAATCTTGATACACATGTGAACAGTGCAAAATACTAAAAGAAGATTTATGGGAATTAAGTCTGTTGATGACCAATACTTGTCAGCTTGATAAACAAATTTCAGAACATGTCAACCTGTGTTGCTCTGTAGGCCACAGTTTGAATTAAGTTATTATTTGAAACATTTCAGACTTAAAAAAATTGCATTTTCAGTGCATTAACCTCATTTCAGAGTTTTATTTTCTTTCTGCAGTATCAATTGCATGTAGTTTATTAACAATAAACTCTACGCTGCCTTTCCATTCCTTGTTTTCTCTTATTTTCCTCTCACAGACTATGAAGGCCTCACCATGTATTTTCCTATTTGTATCTTTTATTGCTTCAGTAAGGATAGTTTTTCAGCCAACATGATATACAGGAAACCACACTCTTTTTGTTTTTTTTTAGTTAATGTCCACAGGTTTTGTATTTTATGACTGCATCTTGCTGAAGTGAGTAGTACTGCAGAGAACACATAACAGGAAATTAGTTGTTGGAGAAATCTTTATATGAGCTGGATGGCTTACACTATAGTCCTACATAATCCATTTAACTGTAGGAAATTTAGGATAGTATGGAAAAGTAGAAGTTGCTCGAATCTGCTTTACCGGGACTGTGAGGTGTAAACTGTCAGTCAGAGATAACTGTTACAGCTGATCTTCATGACAGAAGATCAGTGTGATTGTGTGTGTGTGTGTGTGTGTGTGTGTGTGTGTGTGTGTGTGTGTGTGTGTGTGTGTGTGTGTGTGTGTGCTTATGGTACATAACAGCTTGTTAGAACTATGAGTTGTACTACCTGGAAAAACTGCAGTTTAGTGGCTTTTCAGAAAAAGGCAAATACAACATAAAATGGTTTTTGAAACTCATATTCAGGACAATTTAGAGTACTTCAACTAAACAGCAGGACTGCTTCCATTGACAGCCAAAATCTCAGTGGCTCACAGTGATGCTGTTATAAGTAAGTGAATGCAAAAACAAACTACCTCATATGTTGTGCCGAAGATGTGACGCAGAATGGGGATACAAAATATTGTGGAGAATAAGACAAAGTGAGGATCAAATTCATGTTGGTATGTCAATCTCCATCAGGCCATTTATGTAAATTAATATTAAATGATTAGATTAATACTAATGCATTAATACAGCACAGATGGCCAAAATATGAAGAAAAATAGTTGTAGTTTCTGGGGTGAGTTTTTCTTTAAGATATTATTGATTAGAATTTGCTAACTATATGATTTTCTGAAAACATTAAAAGTGGTTGCTGTATGGCTTCATATAGCCTTGTCCTGCTACTGAGTGCATCGTAAGCTAATTGCCTAAATATAGCTTTTCAGGGAATGGTAGATGGTATGGTCTTATAACAAGTCTGTATGATATGGTTTTCAGTGTTTTAGTTTCCTGTATCAGAGTGCACCAAATTGTGTTTATAATTCAGTTCTCTCTAACATGCCAGTACGTTTAACTCTAGGGGAATAACCTGTTTGTGTATAACATTGTGTGATATTTTTCAGAATAGAGTGCTATTGTTATTGTTATTGGATTTTATGCTTTTGGTTAGAACAGTAGTCTGCCATGCACATGCTTTTCAGACTACGTATTTCATTATCATCTGTATTAAAATGCATTTGGATGACAGCAGGGTGCATTGCCGGAGAGATGCAGAGTACCTTTGTTTTTGTTGATTTCTTTGTCTCATACAGTTTGCATAATTTTAATTCCTGGATTCCACACTGCAAAATGATACTGTATACCTGTCAGCTTATGATGGATATGTGGAAATGCATGTATTACTATAACAGTACAGGAATGTACAGAAAATTCCTCACCCAAGGTCACAGGGGATGTTTTCTTGCTCTTAGTTCAGCACTGTAGTTTTAAAGTTCCTAGTACAAAATGCAATTGGACTGAGAAATATGGGCACTTTCTTTGACAGACACACAGTATTGTAAGTTTGCCATGTCTTATGTACCAAGCTTATTAAAATGACAAAAATGGACATGCTTTTCTCTGCTCTTCCTTCTTTTCACTGCAAACAAGTGCATCAGCTAGCTTGTACAAGTACTTTACAGATAAAGTTGATGTCTGTTATTTATAAGTATCCAAGCTGCATATCAGGATGGATTAGTAAGGAATTTGTATTTAGGACTTCATCCAAAGCACTTAGCCAGAAGAAATATCATACCGCTGTTAAATTGTTCTTATTGGCTTAGTGCTGTGTATGAGTTCATGTTATTTTAAGGACTGAAATGCAGCTTGTCTGTAAAACTCCTAAAAGCCAGTGAAACAAATATCCCAGACAAATATGCAAACAATTAAATGCTTAAAGGGGTTGAAGAAAGGCAAGTCTGCAGCTTTGCATGTTTACAAAGAGAACATTAAATGATTCTTTGCCTCTTATCCTAATTTAAGTGCTCTCTTAGTGGTAAGGCATATTGTTTAGTTTACATAAGACATTCGAAATAAACTTTATGTTAAATATAACAAGTGAAATGCCTTACTCAAGAGTTTTCAGCTGACTTATAACTTACATCTATTTAGAGATGTCACAGACTTTAACAAAGCAATAGTCTTGCGTTATTTTTCATGAAGATATACTAAAAACAGCATTTGCTGTAGCAGACGTTATAAGATGAAAAAACAAAATGTAAAAGCAAGGACCTGATACTTTGAAAAATGCCACTTTCTCTTTTGTTCATAGGGTTGTTGAGATGAATATAAATGAATGTCCATGTGAAAACTATATAAAATATAGGTAGAACTATCCCAAGATATTTTAATTTTCCATTTTATTTGCTTATTTTCGCTTTTGTTTACTGGGTTTGTCTGACTGGGTTTATTCATAAAACCCTTTTCAGGAGAGGACTGGGGAGAAGAGCTTTAACATGTTACAAAATTTTTAAACATTTATTAATGTACATGAACAGATATTAAGAAATATGCATTAACAATTGCACAGGCATCTAATTCGATTACATTCATATTGGGAGGGTGGCCTAATGGTTAAGGTGTTTGCCTTACAAACACAAGGTGCAGGGTTTGAGTCTCACAAGGGATAAATGGCTAGGCTTAAAATGGCTCGCAAGGGCAATTAGCTTAGTACTAACCTATGAAATAAAGGAAACTATTACAGTGTAAAAATACTTATGTGTTTACTAGATGTTGAACATTAAGCTTTCGTTTAAAAGAACATTGAGCTTTTGAAGACTGACATTAGTGAGTTTGTCAAACAGAGAAAAGATCTTGTGGTTAATGATTAGAAAATCAAAAAAAAATGGAAATGAGGGAAGGAAATCAGCAGAGCAGACAATTTTAATGCTATTCTTAAGAGGTGGAGTATTATGCAGGTTTACAGACAATTATGTATGTCTCTTATAAGGTTGTGGGGTGACTTTCAATTCCACAAAACTATGTATATGGTTGGGAGATGCTAGTAAAATTATTCAGGTACTGGTGAAGACTGGTTGTGGGGCATAGGATTCTAAGCAAAGAGAAATGGTTTGATGATATGGCAAGCAGAATATATTAGTGACATTTATCCTGGAGATAAAGAGGAGCAGATCCATTGATTTGATGGGTGAAGTTTTAGTTCTGTTTTAAATGAGTTTACATGCTGTATGGACTTCATTGGTAGTAGAATGTGGTTCTATACTTTATCCTCACTACTGGAATATAGACAGTCACCTGTATTGTTAGATGATTTTGTTGTAGTGAAAGGCAATTTTTCTCTAGAGTATAAAATTATATTGTGGAATAGTATTAAGTTTTTAAGGGCTTGTTAATTTTCTGGCTAATAGAGAAGTCCGTGCATTGCAGTCAGCTGAGAAAAAGTTAGATGATGTGACACTACTAACCAGTTAATTATCTGAGTAATAGACAGTAGTGCATATAATTTAAAGCAAATTTGGCTATTTTATTATAGCATTGCTCAAGTTTAGATAGTTGTGAGACTTGAAGGCTAATGAAAATTGGGGCAACATAGAGGAAAGATGGCAGTAAGAAAGTCAAGGCTATACGTCTTCTAGCAAAGTCAAGGTTGGAGATTTTTACTCTGTATAATTTATCTATTTTTTTCCATGAGATTTTTTAACCACGTGTTATATAGTGGACAAATTTCAAGTGGTCATCTATGATGATATCTTGTAATTTTGTATGGCAGTGGCAATAGTTAACAATGTTCTATCAGTACAGATGTATTTTATTTTTTAGGATTTAGGAGTAGTTGTAAATTATTTAGCCATGTTTCAAACAGTAAGAAGGATTGTTCTTAAGGTCTTTATTGTTTAGAGAAAGTTTTAGCAGAAAAGATTAGGGCTGAGTCATCACTGTATTGAAGTAGAGTAACCTTTTTGCAGCAGTGCAGAGGTAATTGAATATGTTGAAAAGTATGGGACCCAGTACAGATCCTTGTAGGACACCAATAGTAATTGGCAGTAAGGTGGAGAAATCATTATTCTGTTTCACTGTTTGTGCTCCTTTTGAGAGGTGGCTATAGAATCATTGCAGTACAGAGTTGGTGAGTCCAAAGATGAGAGTTTAGGTAAGAGTTTCTGTTGTGAGGCAGTATCAAAAGCTTTTGATAAGGGTATAGTGATGGTGGAGACTAGGCTTTTGGCATTTCTATGGGTATTGACAGTATTAACAAAATTCAGCAAAGCAGCGGTTTTGCTGTGATGAACCTGGAAGCCATGTTGGTTTAAATACAGAAGCTGGCTGTCTATTAGATAGTTGAGAAGTTATGTATGAATACATATCTGCAGTTCATAAGATTACTTACATGTGGATCTAGTGACATTAGTCTAAACTACTTGAGGCCAACATGAAAATGGTCTGCAAAAAAGGTCTAAACCAAAAAAGTTGACAGAACTTAATACATAAAAAAACAATATTTTCTTCCAGGGGATTAAGCCATCTTCCACCTCCATGTGGGGAGCTGTATCCCTTCCATACCCCTGCAAATTAAATATAACATCTCTGAGGTCACACTACAGTGGAGAAAGGGCCTATGGTCCTCACTGATGTAATATCGATTCTGTTGGTAATATCTGTTTTAGACCTTTTATGTTGACAATTTTCATGTCAACCTTAAGCAATTTAGACTAATGTCACTAGCCCATATATATCTATATCTAAATATATCTATCTATTTAACTACATATATATATATATATATATATATATATATATATATATATATATATATGTGTGTGTGTGTGTGTGTGTATAGTAACACTCCATATAATCAAATGTTCTCAATCTTGAATGAGTGCAACACTGGCAGAAGAATGTACACAGTGGGAATCAGTAAAATGTGTCATTTCTCCACTGTAGAATGATCTTAGAGTTGGCATACTGTATATACTTAGCAATAGTATTGGGGGCACAGCTCCCCACATGTAGGGTTGCAGGGGTACTTGCCCTGCAAAAAAAAAAAAAATTAAGCGTTTTGTTTTTTCAGTGTTTTGGCTTTCAAGTCCTTCAGGATCAATCATTAGCTGTTCGAGATTTGTGTACTTCAATGTTTAGAAGTACATCCATATAAATATATATCTGGTTTACTATCAAAATGTTGAAGTGCAGTTCTTCGAATGCCGTTCAGGTGAAATCACAGTTCCAAGGTTGCAGAATGCCGAAAGTAAGTCTTATGAACCATAATAACAAAAATAAAGCTGCATTCATTATTACGCATTCGGCATTGTGGTTGAGATTGCTGTTACAGTGGAGAGCAGGGAATTTACCATTTTCCTCACTGTAGTGCGATCTCGGAGCAGTGGAGGGTCGGGGGCTTGCCTCCCTGCAAAAACATAGAAGGTCTCGCCTACATTCGAAAACGGAAGTCAGGCATGTCGAATGCCGAACATAGTGTGTGTTCCATTCATCATTTATTACAGTGCAGTATTTTCATTTTCAGCATTTTGGGTCGGCTGTGTGACTAAACATACAACTGCACTTCATCATTTTGATACTAAACATATATGTGTATATATATATATATATATATATATATATATATATATATATATATACATGTATATATATATAGGAACACTACTAAATCTCGAACTTTTGAAATCTCGAATTTCAAAAGCTCGAGACCATGTAGCCGAAACCCCACATTACTGAAAGACCAGAAGCACGAAATTCAAAATCCCGATGTTAAGGGATTTTGAGTTAGCACTTCTGGTGTTGTGGTTCAGGTAAGTATGTGTGTGTAAGTGTGTTTGTGAGGGGCTTTAGTGAGTGTAAGAGTGTGTGTTGTGACTGTGATGTGTGTGTGTGTGTGTGTGTGTGTGTGTGTGTGTGTGCGTGCGCGCGTGTGTGTATGTGTGTGTGTGTGTGTGTGTGTGTGTGTGTGTGTGTGTGTGTGTGTGAGGGACTGTAATGTGTGGGTGTGAGTTTGCCTTGTGTGTATGTTTGTGCAATCTTGGAGTTAGAATATTAAAGTAGGGGGGGTGTGGGGGGCACAGTGTAGGGTGGTTTGTTTGGTTATGGGGGGAGGCTGTGTGTATGCTTGTGTGTGTGCTGTATGTATGTAGTACTTTCGCGATTTTGAATTTCGTGGTTTTAACATTTCGGTAATGTGGGCTTTTGGGCTTATAGTCTCGGTATTTTGGGCTTTGAGATTGTGTAATTTCGGGATTCAGTAGTGACTCCATGTATATATATATATATATATATATATATATATATATATATATATATATATATATATATATATATACACGTGTGTGTGTATATAAAAATATATATTATATATGTATATGTATAATAAATATATAGATAGATATGAGTTATTGCTGCATACCTTTCATCATATACTGAAACGTTTTTGTCGGTGCTGTTGGTGGAATCATGTTATGGTCGAAGTTCATTATATCGACTCTTACACAGTTCTTGGGGTTTCCTTTTTTATGTGCTTGTGTGAACCTGGATATATTTCATTTCGGGGGGGGGTTGTTTTTTCTTTTTTTTTAACTGCAAATGTAACCTAGTGGTTTTACAGTTGCAATTACTTTTTTGTTGATTTTAATAGAGATTAATGGTAATTACTGATGAGCTTGTTTAATGTTTTGTGTTTTGGTGAAACTCACTGGCAATTATTCATTGCAAACTTAAATATATATATATATATATATATATATATATGTGTGTGTGCGTGTGTGTGTGTGTGTGTGTGTGTGCGTGTGTGTGTGTGTGTGTGTATATATATAAATGTAAATATCTATCTATGTCTATATTTTTATACTATCAGTTTTCTTATGGGTCTAGATAAACTCACACTGGATGTAGTATGACTCTTAAATGATTAAAACCCAAAGCCGATGAATAGAATTAAGAGATATACCAGCATACCTGATTGCCTTTTAAGAGACCAGTTAGCATAATGGTTAAGGTCTTTGCCTCCTATGGACAAGTTGCGAGGTTTGAACCTGACTGCCAGCCAATGCTTGTTTGGATTTTGCATGTTCTCTCAGTGTCTCTGTGGGTTTCCTCCCACCTCCAAAAATATGCTGAGTATTTTCATCTTAAACTCAACAATGAATAGAGTTGTGGGCAGCAGCACAGCACTACATGGTACCCTAAAGGGGGAACAGTTGTATAAACCAACCTCTTTGGGCATATATTGTGGTGTGCATTATCCTCATGATAGGAGAACAGAGATCAAAGATGGCAGGTCTAGCCACTCGACAGTGTAAAATATGGTTCTAAGTGATTTGGTCATGTTGACTAATATCGCCAAAATGGTCATGGGGCATGGGTATTTGCCAGTGATAAGTAGGCTGAGGATCCAGCCTACTCTGACCTATACCTATAAACCTGCTAAACATGAACTAAGAGTTGCTGCACTCAATGTAAGATGCAGCTTGGAAGTTTGGAAGTAGATGACATTATGGTACGGAGGAGGCTGGACATCTCATGTATCCAATATTCCATGTATCCAAGATTCAAGATGAAAGAGCAGTGCTGCAAAGACACTTGGCTTGGAATCCAGAATCTTCCACTCAGGAGGAGGACAGGCTAGAAATGGTGGGGGAATTGTGGCGAGAGAGAGGCTTCAAAGGACATTGAGCGACATTATCAGAATCAGACTGCAGTGTACTGACAGGGCAGCATTCATAATCTTAGCCTATGCCCCAGCAGGGTTGTGATAGTAAGCAAAAGAGTGTATTCATACAGCAGTTGCAGGACCTATTAGATAAAGCAGGACAGTATGAATTGGTGTTATAATGGGTGACCTGAATGCACATATCAGGACTGACAGAACAGGATATGAGGACTGCCTGGATCCACATGGTGGGGCAACAGGAATAAAAAGGAGAGGCCATTTTAGACTTCTGTCTGGCACATGCAACTCAGGTACACTTCCTCCTAGTAAGAAAAGGGCACTGGCATAGAATCAGTAGAATCAGTGATTGCAAAATCATCCCCAGTGAAACATTCGGCCCACAACATAAACCACTGGTTGTCACAATCAGCTGCAAGCACTGGTCAGAGAAGGCTCTAAGGTCAACAAAGACCAGGCTGAAGACCTGGAAGTTGAGTGGAGAAAAGTACAACAGTTCAAGAAATTGGAGGAGCCCACCCTAGAAGTAGAAACAACACTAAGGAAAATGAAGTCTGGGAAAGTAGCAGGCTCAGATGACATCACAGCAGATATGATAAAAATGCTGGGTGAGATAGGGAAGGAATGGCTTCCGAAGGTACTCATAGCAGTGAGGAGAGAAACACTTATTCAAGATGACTGGAGAATAAGCATACTTGTACCAGTGTAAAAAGGGGATATCCACAAATATGGGCAGAAGAGAGGTGTCAAACTCTTATCAAGTTGCATGAAAGTATTGGGGACAGTGACTGATAAACGGATATGCAGACTAGTAGAAAATAAGATGGGAGTTCAGATTTAGATCAGGATGTAGTACAACTGATGCAATGTTTGCAGTGAGACATTGTTGAGAAGAAGCTAGAGATGAGGAAAGAGTCCAACTGTGCATTCCTAGACTTGGAGATAGCATATGAAAAGGTCCAAGAAAGTTGATTTGGACAGTACTGCGGTAGTTCAAAGTCCCAGAAACATTGGTAGAATTAGTGAAGGCTATGTCCAATGACCCAATGACTCAAGTAAAAACAGTGTTCACTCTCACAGAGGGGTTTCCAGAGGGAGTGGGGATGCATCAGAGTTCAGCTCTGAGCGCACTGCTGTTCATACTGGTGATGGACTACATTAGCAAACAGGGTGGAGGGAACAGATCAACAAAGTTGCTATATGTTCATAGGTGTTTACTAGGCTAAAGATGACAAAGACCTTTTTAAACCTAGTCATGCATCCCAAATCTCTGACAAGTTCTGGTACCCTTGATAAGCGTAAGCAGGGGCTTGGGAGGTGAAACATTTATAATCAAGGGCCTGGGAAATTAATCGTTTACAGGCTGCCTGTATCTATTAGAGACATAGGTGCCAAACCAGGGATGAATTTCCTGTTCCCTATCCAATTGTACAAGTTACACTTGATTTGGGTTAGGGAGGAGCTCTATTTCACATGACTGGGGAGCCTGTTCTAGAGAAGTGGTAGTCTCTGGGATACATACCTGTCTCTCAAGCAGGTGCTATTTATATCACAGGCAAGGTTTCAGTCTTTAGAATGAGTAATTCTGGTGCAGTTTGTCTTGCAGATATGCAGGAGGTCCATCAGAGTGGGGTCTGACAATGCCTTGTATGCTAGGCATAGATATCCCGTCAACAGCCTGGAGGAGACAGAATACAGGGATAGGGCTTTGAGGTGGTCTGCATATGACATTTTACTGATGCCCTGTATTCTTTTAGTGAGGACCCCCTGTGGACATTACAGTTGTTGGATGTGCCTGGTTAGGTACATACTAAAGGGTGCATTGCACTCAGTTACAGGTCTGATGAATGCTGAATTCAGTGGAATAATGACTTTCTTGGACCCAGATGCCATACCTTTGTTTATACTTTGCATAACATTGAATGATTTTCTCACTACTTGTACACATGTGATGGTCAAAGGCAATATTACTGTCTCTGTATGCTCCTAATTCCCTGATTGCTGGATCAACTCTTAGGGATGTGTTGTCAATATGATAGTTACCAGGGGTGGATGACTTCCCAAAAGATACTATTATGCATTTTTTTGGCATTTAGTTTTAGTCCATGGCTCTGGCACTAGTTCCTTATCTGTGTCAGCCCATCCTGGCGAACAATTGTGTTGGTGGGCAATTCAATGACAGCTCCTAGTTTGCAGTCATATGTAAATTTAGTCAGCTAGAGACAATTTACATTGATCTTGGCTTCAGAGAAGTAAATACAAAAAAGGAGAGGTTCCAGGACTGATCCCTGAGGGACTCCACTTGTGAATGGCTACTTTGTAGAGGTAGGCTCCCCATTTGTAACTTAGTGGGTCCTGTCATTGAACCACCTGGCTATCCACTGAGTTACATAAGGGTTTGTACCTAACCTCTTAAGTTTGTCAACAATACTTGAGTGGGGGATTGTGTCAAATGCCCTGGCCTGGTTAAGATGGGCAGTGAAAACCAGTTTGCCCTCATCCATTGCTTTGGTGATCTTCTCAAGGAAGTCCACCAGGTTAAGTAGGCATGACCTGCCCTTGATGAAACCAGATTGGGTTGGGTCCATATGTCATTATTGATCATTTCCATGATAATTCTTTTCATTGCTTTGCATATGAGACTAGTGAGACTTATGGGTCTCTAGATGGCCCACATTTGTGCAGAGGGATGACTGTTGCTTTCGCCATTCATGAGGCACAAAGCCTGTTTGGAGGCTACAGTTAAACAGCAATTCCATAATTCCATAAGGCCTGATAGATCATGTTTCATGCTATTTAGATGGCACCCTGCGATATTGTCTGTTTCAATTGATGCAGTGTTCTTAGATTTGAGAGACCATTAAGAACCTGCTCCCGAATGCAGACAATGTGGCATTACAGGCAGACTCTGAGCAAGATTCAGCAAAGGATAGGGGAATGAAATGCAAATCTGAAGGCACATGGGACAAAATTAAGCACATATAAAACAGTGGTGAAGTTGAGAATTGAGATAGAAGGGAAGATAGTTGAACAGGTTAACAGCTTCAAATATCTGGGAGGGGTAGTTGAGGAGAAGGGAAGTTTGAATGAGGAGATTAAAGCTAGAATCAGAGGGGCTTCAGCCAACTGGCACAGAGTGGCAGGGTTAGCGTGTGACAGAGAAATGCCAAAGAAGCTGAAAAGTAAGTTTACAAAACAGTGGTGTAACCAGTACTACTGTATGATACAGAAACGTGGGCAGTAAAGGCAGAGTAGATTAGAAAGCTAGAGGTAATGGAAATGAAGTGCCTGAGAGGGGTAGGAGGATGCACATTGTGGGACAGATGAAGAAATGAGGACATAAGAGCAGAAGCCAAAGTAGCTCCAACTGCAGAAAAGATCAAAGAGAACAGATTACAGTGGTTCAGACACATGTGCAGAAAAGCAGAAGACAATCTGGTGAAGAAGATTTGGGACAGACAGGAAGAAAGTAAGAGAAAATGAGGATGTCCAGCAAAGAGGTGGATGGATTGTGTGAGAGAAGATCTGCAACAGTCAGGCATGAGTGTCAAAAAAAGGCAGGAGTGTAGCATTGAATCGAGAGAGCTGGCAGCAGTTAACACAATACCCTGACCCCATGTAGAAAATGGGAAAAAGGGGGCTGATGATGATGATGATGATGACCCAATGGCCATGTAAACAATGGTGTTTACAGATCCTGATTCAGCTATACACATGTCTGGATCAGAAGTACAAAAACGTGGTCTTGTACCATACAAAGTGTATCACATTAGTTTGTGTAGTCAGATTAAAAACATAACTGCATGCAGTTTCATTGTGACAATCAGGAGCCACATATGAAAGTCATAGATTCTTTGTAACCATAAAAAGAAATATACATGGAGAGTTGTGCTATTTCTCCAGTGCATATCAAAGACGTTTAAATAACTTGTAATCCAGTCTGGTACAGTGCAAGAGTTTATTTATATATAGCACCTTCAAGGTTTCTATGAGGTGCATTTGTTATTGTGTGTAAGGTCATCTGTCTGGCATTTTTAAAATGCTTCTGTATGCCTTATATTTAGATATCTGATATTTCTTCAGTAGTAGAATCCTTAAGAAGCATTTCTGGCCAGTCAGGCCAGCATTGTAAAGAGGATGCGTGAGTGGGCACACACACACACACACACACACACACACACACACACACACACACACACACACACACACACACACACACACACACACACACACACACACACACACTCCCCCAACACACATATGCATTTAGCAAACATATAAATTAATACAATAAATTAAATACCTTTAATACTTATGGTTACTTTGACTAACCTAGTCGATTGCAATGCTAAGCTGTGCGTCACTGTACTTAAAAGTATGGTGAGCCCCACCTATCTAATGTTAAGCTGGTTTAATTGTTGTAATTGCTATGCATTTACTAATACCATCTCTGATATGTATACATTTTATAGCTCTGGTAATGTAGCAATGTATTTTGTTTCTGGGTACATATTTGCAATTCCAATTAAATCATCTTGGCAGTAGACAAGATAATTATTTTATTAACTTAGGAAATACTGAATAAAAGTTAACGTATGATGAGAGATCAATAATTATTAATCAGTTTTCTTTTTTTGTGTATCTGTGAGCATCTTATCTGAGGCAAAATGTTATTGGCTCAATTATTATTCATAATATAATAAACAAAGTAAGAATATGAAGATCACACAGCTCATTGGTAGAGAGAGAGATAAATCCCTAACTCTGTCCCAGATGACCCAGGTTAGATTATTGTCTAGGGATGTTAGAAGTGAGAGGTCAATGCCAGTTTGCCCCTATAGGGGAGGGAGGGAGGTGGTCTGTTCTACTGCAAAGTTGACTTCGGTGCTAAAGCAAAGTACAGCATACAGGTCATTGGCTGCAGACACGCACTTGGGCTCTATCTAGCTGCAATACATAGCATCCTTCTGTGGGATCATTTTCAGAAATGCACATGTAATCTTGAGAAGGAGAAGAGAAAGCAGGCCTTTCTGTAAGTATGCACATGAGGAGGACACTTAGGTTCTAAGCTGAAAACCTTATTGCCGGTCAGGATGATTTTCTTCCATGATCAGCTTGTACCTTCAGGAGATGAATGAGCTGATCACAGGAAGGCTTATTATGAAAAACTCTGTGGCTCACACCCTTTAATTTTCTTTCCATTTATACCCTCCAAACCTAAATTCCATATCCCTATTCATTGCAACAACAAAATACTTGCACTATGCCTCCCTGGCTATAAAATGAAACTATACATTCAGTCCTTGCACAGTAATGAATACCTTGCTTACCTTCATAATATACAATCAGTGAGACTGTAGCTCATTTAAACTCATGAGACTTAATAAGGATATGGCTATCATGATAGGCCTTACCTTCTGTGTTACTGCATAATAACTATAAACATGGGAGACATCCAGTTAATGAAAAGTCCGAGTAGTCTAAAACTAGAAAGAACCTGAAGTTCTCTACACGTACAGAGTCACTCAGCAGATAAATTAGCTGTATAAAATTACCAGCAAGCATACCTCTCAAGTGTCCAGATTTTCGCAGAATGTCCAGATTTTGCCTCATGTTTTTGGTTTGTTTCTCCAAAAATTGTGGTTTTGTGGCAAATCACTGGCAAATCATTGAGGACTGAAGACAGAAAATAATGACAGAAATTTGAGTTTTAGACTTCATATCCTTTATAAAATTTATGCTAATGTGAAACCTGCTATTCTATCAAATTTCTAAGTTTGTAAGAGCAATACTTTAAAACTGTCCCTACTTTTTAGGTCTTTATCACCCAATTATTTAGGGCTTTGTCCTGATTTCTTGCTGTAAGAGGTATGTCAGTGAGTGATGTAATGATACTGGTTCATTCTTTAGTGTCTTCCTACTTGTTTTCTGGTTGATAGAGGAAGTCAGTGTTTATTTTATTTGAGCAGCTTAAGGCCTATAGCCATATAAATAAAGTTGCATTGTGCCAAGAGGATGCTTTCTTTTGTGTCATAAAGACCTACACATCAATATTCTGGTACTGTATTTCAGAAAAAACAACAAATAAATGCCTACATCTTAGGTTCATAGGTAGGTACTAGGCTATCAGCCCTAGAGCCTATATAAGCTTAGCCAAAAAGTTCCCTGGCTTTCTCCACCCAAGAAAGTTATTTTCCTGCGCCCCTGTCAAGCAGAGCCACAGAGGTGATCCCTGGGGTGAATTTTGTATTTCCCATCCAATTGTCTAGATTCCTCTTAAAGAGGGCTAGTGAGGGGCTTTGCTTGACGTGAATGGGTAATCTGTTCCAGAGTATGGGAAGTCTCTGGGATAGGAATCTATCCATCTAGCATGTTCTGTTTATTGTGGTGGCAAGGTTCAGTTCCCTGGAGCTTGTGGCAAGGAGAGACTGGGGTTTCTTTAAGTGTAGTATGTCCAACAGAACTGGGTTTGACATGGCTTTGTAAGTTAGGCAGAGGTTGACTCTCAGTAGGCAATAAGTGATGGAGCAGAGTTGTAGTTTTTTAAGGCGGTCTGCATATGGCATCTGTTTGAGGCTGGTAATCCTCTTGCTGAGGTATTTCTGTGGCCTTTCTAGTTGTTGCAGATGTCTTGTGAGGTACATGCCAAATGGGGCATTGTACTCAATGATGGGTCTGATGAGGGATGAGTAGAGAGGAACAATGACCTCTTTCTTTTCTGGAGGAGAACCCTTTAGTGATGAGCTGTGCCCTGTAGAAGGATTTCCTGACTACTGTGGTGATGTGATTGTCAAAGGAGAGACTAGTGTCCACCTGTGTCCCAGGTCTCTTATCACACTTTCAGTGTTAAGTAGGCTACCTCCAATATGGTAGTTCATGGGTACAGTGTTTTTCCCAAAGGGGATGACAATACACTTTTTGGCATTGAGCTTGAGGCCATGACTTTGACACCAAGCATCAGTCTCAGTGAGGCCCCTTTGTAGAAAAAGCAAACTTCATGTTACTTAAGACCAAGTTGGAAAGTTTCAAAGCCCCCATGCTAAAGGATAACACTGTCCAAGCTGCAAAATCCTTTACTAATGCATTCTATGGGCACCTACAAGAATGCATGGATCATGCTATCCCAAGAAAAAACACGACTCACTCCTCCAAGAAAAGGAAACCAGTCTGGTGGACCCCTGCCATAAACAAGCTATACAATAGAAGGATGAAACTAGTACAGAAAATAGTAAAATCCCAAGAAGGGAAGACATCCCTGATCAGTATCAGCAAGAAACTACAATCCCTCATAAAATCATCCAAGGCGAGCTTCAAAAGAAAAATTGCCAAGGACTCCAAAGATAACCACAATACATTATTTAGCTATGTCAAGAATCTAAGTGGCAATGCTCAGATCTGCTCAGAGTTAGTGCAGAATGGCACAAAATACACTGAACTGACTGATATCGCCAACATCCTGGCAGACAGGTTCAGTGCAAACTTCACCCCCCGTCACCCCCAAAAGGACCCATAAGCATACCAGAAGAATGTACAGCCCCTGAAATCACAGACACTTAGGTTAAAACAGCCCTCTCCAAAGCCAAAAACACAGCATCAATGGGACTGGATGGTGTCCTAGGCTGTGTCCTACACAAGCTCAAAGATGAACTAACCCCTCACCTAAACACACTGTTCAAACTCAGCCTCACAACAGGCTATGTACCCATAGAGTGGTGCACAGCAATGGTTATTTTGCTCCACAAAAGTGGAGCCACAACAGTCCCCGGGATCTATCACCCTACAAACTTGACTAGCTTGGTCTGCAAGGCTATGGAGTGCATCATCATGGAACTCATTAACAGAGACATTGGGAACCTCCAAACACTGGAACCTACCCAGTTCGGCTTTGTTAAGGGCAGATCATGCCTCCTAAACCTGGTGGACTTCTTTGAGACAGTTACTAAGGCTATAGATGAGGGAAAGGTTGTACACACAGCCTACCTAGACCTTGCAAAGGCCTTTGAGACCATTCCCCATTCTGGTATTATATACAAGCTCACCAGCCTGAACATAAACCCCTACATCACAAAATGAGTTGCCAACTCGCTCATGGACAGAACTCACATGGTGAGAGTTGTGGGAGCTAGGTCTGACTCTAAACTGGTTACAAGTGGCCTTCTCAAGGGCTTAGTTGTAGGACCCCTCCTGCTCAGCATATACTTCTCAGAGGTACAGGCAAGCACAAGAGGACTATGGCTGACCAGGTTTGCAGATGACTGCAAACTAGGGGCTATAATTGACTCTCCGGCTGACAGAGACATCCTCCAAAAGGGTCTCACTGAGACGGATGCCTGGTGTCAAAATCATGGCCTCAAGCTAAATGCCAAAAAGTGCATAGTAATCCTCTTTGGAAAAACAAAGTACCCATAAACTACCATATAGGTGGTAGCCCCCTAAATATGGAAAATGTAATAAGGTGCCCATTTGGGGTGTACCTTACAAGACACCTGGAACAGCTGGAAAGACCACAGAAGTACCTCACCAAGAGGATCACTGGCCTCAAACAGATGCCCTATGCAGCTTGACTGAAGAAACTCCAGCTGTACTCGGTTGCATACCGCCTACTCAGAGGTGATCTCTGCCTGACATACAAGGCCATGTCCAACCCAGAATTGATGGACATGCTCCACCTAAAGAAAACCATATCCCCTTGAGCCACACGCTCTAGGGATCTAAACCTCACCACAACAATAAATAGGATGTGCTGGAGGGAGAGATTCCTGTCCCAGAGACTTCCCATACTTTGGAACAAGATTCCAATCTACATTAGGCAGAGCTCCTTGATAAGTGGACGGGAAACAGAAAGTTTACTCTGGGGATCACTTCAGTGGCTCTGCTGGACAGAGGCATAGGGAACTAATCTAAGGGGGTGGCAAAAGCCAACACATTCTGGCTAGGCTTATAAATGCCTTCAGGCAGATAGCCTAGCACCTACCTATGAACCTATGAACATCATTAGGTGATTCTATTATGGCTCCCAGTTTGCAGTCATCTGCAAACTTTGTTAGCCAAAGACCTGCTGTATTAGCCTGGACTTCTGAGATATAGATGCCAAATAGGAGGGGACCCAGGACTGAATCTTGTGGTACTCCGCTTATCACTGGTTTGAAGTTGGATTTGGAGTTGGCTACTTTCACTGTGTGGGTTCTGTCAGTGAGCCAGTTGGACACCCATCTTGTGACATAGGGATTTATGGCCAGTCTAGTGAGTTTATCTATAATTCTAGAGTGGGGGGTATGCTGTTGAAAGCCTTGTCAAGGTCAAGATAGGCTGTGTCCACCACCTTACCCTCATCCATGGCTCTTGTGACTACTTCAAAGAAGTCAATCAAGTTTAGGAGACATGATCTACCTTTTACAACCTGAATTGAGTGGAGTCCAGCATTTGCAGGTTACCTATGTCTTTGTTTATAAGCTCCATGATGATATGTTCCATGGCCTTGCAGACCAGGCTCATCAGGCTAATGGGGCGGTAGTTCCTGGGGTATATGGTAGCGCCCCCTTTGTGGAGTTGGATAACCATTGCTGTGCGCCATTCAGTAGGCACAAAGTCTGAAGTGAGGCTATGACTGAACATGGTACTTAGGTGGGGTGCCAGTTCATCCTGTATTTCATGCAGAACGCAGCCTGGGATGTTGTCCGGTCCCATGGATGCTGTGTTTTTGGCTTTGGTGAGTGAGGGTCTTAGTCTTAACTTGTGTATCCATGATTACAGGGGGTATGCATTCTTTCGGTATAGGGATGGGCCCTTTAGGGGTAGGGGGAGGAAAGTTTGCACTGAACCTATCAGCCAGGATATTGGCAATATCAGTTGGTTCTGTATATCTAGTGCCATTGTTATGTAGCTTGGAGCAGATCTGAGTGTTGCCATTGAGATTCTTGACATAGCTGCAGAATGCTTTGTGGTTGTCTTTAGAATCATTGGCAATTTTACTTTTGTAGCTAGCTTTGGAGGATTTTATGAGGGATCTTAACTTCTTACTGAGGCTGACCAGGGAGTTTCTGCAACCAGGGGATTTTTCTTTTTTTTGCAACAGCTTCTTCCTTCTGTTGTAGAGTTTGTTTATGGCAGGGGACCACCAGATTGGCTTCCTTTTTTTGGAGGATAGCATCTTGGTTCTGTTGGGGATGGCATGATCCATGCAGTCTTGTATGTGTTTATACAGTGCATGTGTATAGGATTCAACAGGCGTACCTCTATTGTCCATCTGCACGGGTGAAGTGAAGTTTGCCACTTCTGTCTTAAGAAGTGTGAAGTTGGCTTTAGAGAAGTTTTTTATGGTGGTTTCCTTAATGGGGTGTGGAGGCGAAAAATTGATGCCTAGGGTGATTAGCTTATGGTCGATCTGACCAGTGAGGAGTTGACCTCTGGCATGGAACATTGGTTACTCATGTTGGTAATGACCAGGTCGAGGATATTGCTGCCCCTGGTGATGGTATGAATAAGCTGATCCAGGGCATTGGAATTTATGAATTCCAGAAAGCATTGAGCTAATGAGTTAGTACATGAGTAGTTTTCCCAGTTGATGGTGGGGTAGTTAAAACCACCCATTATTAGGGTATTGGGCTGTACCTTAATAATATCCAGTATGTCGAGGAATGTGGAGTGGGCATCCTGGGGCATGGTGAGGGATCTGTATCAAGCTACAACCTGGACTGCAGTCTTGCCCAGTGTTAATTGCACTTTGATAATTTCGGATACATTATGTTGAGCAACTAGCCTGGAGGTGTGGATTTCCTTAATGAATATGGAGACTCCTCCTCCTTTAGTGTTTCGGTCTAGGTTAGGTGGCCGAAAGGTGTGGTATGAATTATAGCCTGGTAATGCAGGGGTGCTCTCTGGAGCCTTGAACCAGGTCTCTGTTACTGCACAGATGTCGTTGTTCTCCATTTTAAGGCGTGTTCAAGTGAGTGCATTTTGAGGTTTAGATTTCTAGAATTGAGTAGCATTACCCTCAGTTTTGCTTGCTTGTACCTGCTACAGTGGTGGGTTTGTTGTTTGAACCTTGCCTAAAAAAGGCACTATAGGGGTGGCAAGAGCCTTAGCCAGCATCCAGAATCCCAGGGGCGACAGATGCAGGCCATCTCTGGCAAAGCATCATGGTCTATCGATCATGTCATCTTAGGCAGACAAATATTGGATCCCCTTTGAATGACACCAGAAGCTTAGTCAATTGTTGAAGTCAATCATTTTGTCCTTAAACTGTGGTATCATTCTGGGCGATGGCAGGATGCTACTCAGGGCTGGGGTCATACCTGCCTTGCCTACATGATCCGAGAGCTCCTCCATGTCTCCAGGGAGGTATGTCTCAGGTCATTCACACCGACATGGGCAATGACAGTCATATTTGTACTTGTTGTGGAGTGACCTGAGTGCATGCATTATGTGGTGGATCCCGCTACCTGACAGGCAGCTGAGAGTAACATTCTCCTTGTTTAGCCTGGTGAGTTGGTCATCAGTGTGCCTGACTATAGAGCCGCTTACGACAAGTGTGTTGGGTACATTGTTTTGCCTTAAGGGCTGAGGTTGAGTGGCACACTGATTTTGTGGTCTGTGTGTCGTTGAGTAGTGGGGGTGGTGGTTGCTTGCATTTCTGCTTTGGAGGTCTCTGTTGTTTGGGAAGATTTTTATTGAGGACCGCCACGAATGTAGGTGTGTGTTTTGTGTTACTATGTGAGGGTTTAGGTGGTATATGAATTGATGGACTATGTGTTGAGTATGGTGTGGTGCAGGTGTTTACCATCTCCTCTTGACTGGATAGTACTGTCTTGGCTGGAGAGAGCTTGGCTTCCAGTTTGGTTATATAAGTGCATCTCTCACAAGCTGTAGTGTTATAAGTGCATCTTTCACAAGTTGTAGTGTTGGGTGGTAGGAGGACAAGGCTGTCGGTGTACATGAGGCAATTGCTACACTGCCCCAAGATACCCAGATTCATCAGGTGGACAGGAGAAAACATCGGGAGCTGACCCTTAGACATGCCTAGATAGGTGCTTTTTAATTTAAGTACTAAAAACTTTTTTCCTCCTGACAAGTGAGGAAAGTTGAGTGCTGTAGTAATTTGTAGTTTATTTAGTGCTTGCAGTGAGTTTTGAACAAGTGCTGAGCACAAGGATGCAGTTTTGAGTGCTAAAACTAGAAAACTGGCTAGTTCTAAGGGAAATTTTGAAGCGTAGGCTTTCTGGCTCTGGGAATAGTTTAACCCTAGTTAAATGGTGCTGTGCAATGCGCAAAACCGCACAAACACAGGTTTTTAAACAGAAAGATGAAAGGGATAGGAATAGCCCAAAATGGCCAATAAAACTACAATTTCCGAGCTGAAAATACTCCTCCAGTGACAGATAGGCTGTTCCAAAGCTCACCACTCTCACTGATGAACAGAGAATCTTCCCTCTATCTTAGAAAGGTCTGGGCAACACAGGACTGTGTAACCCTTTACAGTTAAACAGATGAAAAACACTTAAAAATGATAATTTAAAGTGTAAACAGTGTAAGAATTAAAAAAAAAAGTTCAAATAAGTAGCAAAGCTAATAAAAATGGTTGGAATAATGCGGTTAGCAAAAATAAGCAATAAAAAGCAAAACAGAGGTACTTAATCCACTCAACGTCTCCTTTTCTCTCTCTGCTGCTGTAGGACTCTGCAGGACACTCAGGCAGGCTCTTGCTGAAGTAATACAAGTGCAAAAAACACGCAAACATGGATTTTTAAACAGAAAGATGAAAGAGATAGAAATAGCCCAAAATGGCCAATAAAACTACAGTTTCTGAGCTGAAACCACTCCTCCAGCGACAGATAGGCTGCTCCAAAGCTCAACACTCTCACTGATGAACAGAGAAGCTTCCCTCTATCTTAGAAAGGTCTGGGCAACACAGTAACTTACAAACAGCACAGAATTCAGCAAAATCTGAAACCTGGACTTTACTAGTTCTAAAAATACGGGAAATGAGTAGAGGGATAGGATTTTTTTTTAAAGTTAAAGCAAAAACAGGAATAAAAACACTTTTAGCACAGAAAACAGGCTATCACACTTGAGTGTGTAGCCCCTTACAGTTAAACAGATGAAAAACACTTAAAAACGATAATTTAAATTGCAAACAGTATAAGAATTTAAAAAACAGTTCAAATAAGTAGCAAAGTTAATAAAAAACGGTTGGAATAATGTGGCTAGCAAAAATAAGCAATAAAAAGCAAAACAGAGGTACTTAATCCACTCAAAGTCTCCTTTTCTCTCTCTGCTACTGTAGGACTCTGCAGGACACCCAGGAAGGCTATTGCTGCAGTGCACACAAAAAAACCCCAAGGAGGATGGAGAGAGGAAGCAGCTAGTGTAGGGATGATTTTACAACATCTGCTGTTATGGCAAGTTTACTTACCCAACTGTATTATGTTCATCATATTGATCATTGCTGCAGTAGCCTTAGCTGCATGGGTAAATTTCTGTAGCTCACTAAGTTTGGGAGGTGGAAGGGGAAGGGTCCAGGAGCCCCTAAAGCCTGATTTAGACCTAGAGAATGAATCAGTCTTATATGTCTTTGTAAAAGTATGTACAGAGGAACAAGTTGCAGCTTCTAGAATACTTCTAGAATCCAACCCTTTGCCCAAAAAGCCATAGATGAGGCCAAGGCCCTGGTAGAGTGCGCCTTGACCCTGCCTGGAATAGTTTCATTGTGGTAAGTACTACAAAAAGTAATAGCCTTACACAACTGTTGAAATGAGCAAGGAGACCTGTTTTCAGTTTAACAGCTTCTTTATTAACTGCCACTGGAATGTTACAACGCTGTGTTAACTGCAGTGAGTAGAACACGCCCACCTGCAGTTGCTATGGCCAACCAACACATACATAGCATAACCAGATCATTAAACCAACTGATCTACAACAACCATTTGGAAATAGTCTGTTTTGAGGCAGATGTCCCTTATTTTCACCTTTACAGGAAATGAACAAAAGCTCTGAAAGATTTATTTCAAACGGAGCAAATGTTAGTTTCTCTAAAACTAAACTTATGATTCCAAGGAAGGGCCATCCATTTTCTTGGAGGCTTCTTATACAAAACCTCTTTCAAAGACATTTTGACATGAGAATTCATTAGAAGAGGAGGATCCATTGGCAGAAGTGCTTAAATGGCTGAGAAATTCCATAGGATAGTCACTCACACAAATATTGTAAAACTAGAGAACAACTAGCTCCAAATGGGTGCTGGCTATGTTGTTGGCACCAAACAGAATTTTTTTTCCATTTACTAAAATATGATTTTCTAGTAGCAGGCTTTCTTGCCTCCTTTAGTGCCTGTTGCACATCCTCATTAAACAGGTGCCTAAGTAAGCAATAATGCCCAACAGGGTGTATGTTATTGCGTAAATAAAGCCCACCCAGGGAGTGAAGGCCTCTACACCCCTGGAAGGGCATTATGTACACAGTGACACACATGCATTATTGCACTTAGAGAATGGTATGTTTGTAAAATTGTTGTGTCTGACTTATTTATTTTTTATCACTATATTATGTTTTATACATTTTTGATGTAAAATAGTTCCTCTGCCTAATGTTTCAAAGTTGCTGTAGTATATGTGAATGGTGATGGAGGAATCATTTTACATTCAAAATATAAAATAAAAAAAAAAATATCTAGATATTTACTTTAGTTTTTGATCCCTTACTCCTAAAATGTGTGGTTTGAGACCGAAGTCACTGAATAACGACAGACATTAGAGTTCCAGACTTTATTTTCTTCAGAAAATTCACGTTAATATAAATCCTGTTATGTAAGCTACTTTTATAATTTTTTAAGAGCAATATTTAAAATCTGTTCCTATTTTTGAGCCTTTGTTCCTCCTTTATTTCAGGCTTTATCCAGATTTCTTAAGGTAAGAGGTCAAGAGGTATGTAGACCTCTTTACTGCTGACACCAATGGTTGATCAATCTCACTCTCTGTCTCTCTCATACACACAAATGCTTGCACTTCAGAAAATTCATGCTAGCACAAACCCTATTATTCAAGCAACTTTGTGATTTTTATAACAGCAATATTTAAAATATGTTCCTATTTTGAGCCTTTGTGCCCCCTTTATTTTAGGATTTATTCAGATATATTGTGGTAAGAGGTTGAGAGGTATGCAAGCCTCTTAACAACTGCTGGTGTCTGTGAGCGATCGCTTTCACTCTTCACACTCTCTGTCTCTTTATCTCTGTCTCTCTCTCTCTCTCACACACACCTTGCTTTCATGCACACAAGCACAAATATGCTCACACACATACAGAAGCATAAATACACACACACACACACACACACACACACACACACACACACACACACACACACACACACACACACACACACACACACACACACATGCCCACACACAATTTTTCTGTTTCATTTACTTTTTACCCTCACTAAACAGCAAAAGTGCTGCTCAGCAAGTGTAAAATAATGACTCGATCGATCTCACTCTCATGCACTCATACACTCTCATACAGAGACAAAAACACACGCAGACTTTTTATTTTTGTTTTATTTATTTATTTATTTTTTACACTCACTAAACAGCATAAGTGCTGTTTAGTGAGTGCAAAATAATGACGACTATTAAGGTACTTTCAGTCTGAGCTCCTTGGCAACTTGATATGCTGCCGTAAAGCTGTGGACTTTTTTTCAGCAGGCATTACATGTTGATTAACACCCTGCTGGATAATGTTCATTCTCCAATCAGGGTGCCGATCTACAGGTCACCTATTCTCTAAAATGAATTAAGAGCCTATCATCCAGGCAGTCAGTTGAAGTTGATTGGGGTCATGGTGAATGTAAGACTCTTGTTCTTGTGGGAATAGATCCAGTTTGTGAAGAAGCAAGCTGCAATTGCCTCTGGCCATTTACAAATGAAGGGAGAACCACAATTCCCTGGGCCAAAAGGGAGTCACCACAATGATCTTGGGGGATTCCTTCTGAATCTTCAAAAGTACAAAAGTACCATGAATATCAGTGGAAAGGATGGAAAAACATACAGGGACATTCCTGTCTATGGAAAAGAAAGAAAAATACATCTGTCTTCCAGGATTTCTTGCATAGAGTCCTGGAGAAGAATCTTGTCTGATGATTGTTCAGAGAAGAGGCAAATAGGACTACTTGAGGAACTCCCTCTAGATGGATCAAATCTTGGAAGACCCTCTGACCTAGTTTCCATTCATGAGGGTCTGCCCTTGTCCTGCTCAGCTTGTCGGCCACACTGTTTTAATCTGACAGAATGTAGGATGCCTGTTGAGTGAGATTGTGCTGTGAAACTATATCCCAAGCTAACATGGCTAGTCTGCAAAGGGGTTATGACCTGGTTCCCCTTGCTTGTTGATGTACTACATGACTGTGGTATTCTCTGCAACAACTTGAAGTGGTCCTGGTGACCAAACATAATTCAGAGAGTTGACTGTCTTGATCAGGGCCACGAACTCTTTTATATTTATGTGGTTGTGTCTGCTCTTTGTGTCACACGCACCTTGCACTTTTCTTCCACTTGAAACTACTCCTCAAACAAAGTCTGTGGTGTCTGTGGTAGCTGACTGCTTTGGAACAGGGAAAAAGAAAGGTAGAACCAGATTTAAGGATATTTGCTGTCTCCACCAAGTGATTCCTGTTCTGACAAACCCCAGCATTGGGATTTGAAAATAAAAAGGCTGCTGGTGCTGGGACCAAAGAGACACTGGATACCATTGTTTCATTTTCATGTAGAGTCTTACAAGGGATTTCATGAGAATCATAAATGACGTGAAACCCCAAATATTGAGGTATTCCCCCACAGTGACCAAAATTTGAGTGGAAAACTTTAGAAATAGATTTAAATAAAGATCTAATTTTCCTGTGAGAGAAACAGCTGTTTGAACTGAGGTGTCTGGATGACATCCTGGAACACAATCCTGTAAAATGGAGTGAAAAAATGAATTTTGAATGTTTTCTGGGAATCCCAATTTGTGTAAAAGATCTCTCACCCAAATGAGAGATTCCTGACACTTTGAAAAAAACTCTGCAAAATAAGCAAGCCATCTAAATATGAAAAAATGTGAATATTCTGTGGCCTGTAGTAAGCTATAACTGGAGCGTGACACTTTGTGGACACTTTTGGTGCAGTGGATAGTCCAAAGGCTGCTTATACTTACCAGGGGTACCAAAACATGTCAGAGATTTGGGATACATGGCTAGGCTTAAAAAGGTTCCAGTAGTCGTTAGCCTAGTGCACACCTATGAACCTCTGAACCTATATGTGTAAGGCAGAGAACTAATAATAGGTTCACAGATGATCACTAGGCTAATTGACTTAAACAGCCATTTTAAGCCTAACCAATTACCTAAGGTTAGAATCAAACTATGTACCTCTGTCTATGAGATGAAGACTTTAAACATTATGCCAAACTCACAAAACCTTAAGAAATGTTTGGAGTCTGGATGAATAGTGATATAGCGACAAGCATCTTTTAAATATAGTGTTACCAGGAAACTTGAATGAGGAAAAAGAAGTAAGTTGTGATGAGATATTATTTTGAATATGGGCACTATCACAAACAGGTTTAGAAAGAAAGATCCAGAACTGGTCTCCAAGCACTGTCTTTCTTTCTTTGGCACTGAAACATCCTTGAATAAAAACCTTTCCCCACTTGTGAAGGAGGAACTTGCTCTATCACTCCCTGGTACAGTATATGATGAATGGCAGGGGGAAATAAGAGTCTAGTCTGGTGGATGAGGAAATACTGCCTGGAAAGGAAGAGTTTCCTCCCACTGCCATCTGTAACCTTGATGAATGATCTTCAGAAACCATTTTTCTGAAACTCTCGCTTGCCAAAGAGAAAAGTAGAGGTTCAGACGTTCTGGATGGGAATGGTTTTGCCAGGGTTGGAGGAAGGACAAGTTACCTTAAATAGTCATTCTGACTTGTTTGACTGCCCTTGGTTTTAGGAAGTTCCAGAATTCCTTTTGTAATCCCCCTGCCAGTTCTTCTTAACATCTTTTTACCTGCATTTTGTTGAGACTGTTTATTTATTTTTTGCCAAAACTGGATGAAGGGATAGAGAATCCCTTTGAAAATTTGGAAAAGGAGAGCTGAAAAATCCTTTGGATTCCCCAAATCAGCTTAGCCCATTTATCACACGTTTTGATCCCCTCTGCAGCAGAGGGTCCAGAAACTAAATCTCTATCCAAAGGAGGGTTTATAGTCTTATTTCAACATCATCTGGGAGATACTGAGAATGCAGCCAAACAAACTCTTCAAAACAGTACCAGTGACCTTAGCCCTGGAAGAAGTATCAACAGACTCATACACACTGCAAACAATGAGTCGTGACCTGTGCAATAGAAGAAACTAAGCTATTTAAACAGATGTATCCTCACAAGAAAAAACTGCAAACAACATTATCCCACTAAAAACACTGGCACACTCTGGAAAAAGTATTTGAGAAAGAGAACCCCCCCCACACACACACACACAGAGAATCAGAAAATGAGCTCTCCACTTAGTTTGAATCAGATATCTGAGGAGAAATCTCTGTATCTGTCATGTCATAGGATCATATGATCATAGGATCATAGTAAGATACTAGGCTAATGGCTCTAAGGACCTTACAAGCCTATCCAAGTTCTAGACATATTTCCATGATTGGCACCTATTGTCCCTGTCCAAGAAGGACACAGTTGGATCCCCTGTGGTTCATCTTCCTGTCCAGATTCAGAACACTGAATCTCTTTAGAAGAAGTGGTATCTATCTTTCTTTTACCAGAAACTACTTTATAGGAATGATCCATAGCCTGAATTAAACTGTGAACCTGACCCAGTAGACTACTGCTGTCTAAGGAAATTTTTGGAGGTGTAGATGCATGTTTAGTTTTCTGTTTCTTTTTGACAGGAAAGATAGGGCCAACAGTATTATTAACAGCAGCAATAGCAGTTTTCCCAGGGATGGGCACAACATTCTGAAAAAACAAGGAAGTCTTCTCTGTTTCCTCTCTTAGGACTGACCCTTGCCCACTGAGGGGACACCAACAGCTGCAGAGGATGTGGCAAATCCTCAGTCGATAGTAGCTGTAGGTGCTACACCAGAGGGATCTGGAGCAAAAGATGAGTGGTCTGATGTACAACAAATGGCCACAGCAGTCGCCCACCTGTAGCAGAGGCACATTGCTAGCCTGCTGTGCTGGCAAAGACTGTTTGCTTAATATTTTCTTTTTTTTTGTGGCTGGAAGAAGGACTGACCATGCAACCAGCAGCATGTTCCATGGTCAAGCCAAAAATTGTGCCTCTTTCCTGGAGAAATAAGCAGTAAAGGTCAGTAAAACTTAAAAGTCCTTAAATGTCACTTTTTCACATAAAAAGTCAGTAAAAAGCACTTTAAACGCTTTACCAACCCCAAGGGTAAAATAAACAGAATTTCTCTACATAACATTTTTTTTTTATTAGTTTAAACAATGTTTAACATCATGGGAAAAAGAGCATTCTCACTTAAAAGTGCAGTACAGTCTCATGACAATCCATTAAAACACAAACTCCTAGTTTTAAAATAACTTTTCTACACAAGAAAATATTCATAAAGAAATCATTTTTTAATGGAAGTTTTTTTTCCCGAAAAAGAACATGTCTGCCCAACAAAGGGACACCTCAAACCTACCGTCGATCCTCCAAACCCTCAAAGGAGTGTAATCTTTAGTGGCAGGATGGCTGTTTACAGCTTGGTGCCCAAATTTGTCTTTTTAGACAGTTCATCTGGAGCTGACTGATGGGCTGGGTGCATAGACAGTGTCCTGAAGCTTTGGAAGCTGTCCGGCTATCATATCCTATGCAGGATATAACCCACTTAGCTAGGGTTACTGCAGCAGTGATCAATATGATGAACATTCAGCTTTACCTTCTCATACAAAATTCTAATAGGAGACTGTTTCTTGCACTATTACTTTGCACAAACTTAATGAAAAGATAAAATTCCCAAAGAACGAAAAAGCTGAAAAACCTGATAGGTTGCTGGGAGAGTTATACAAATGGTTTCCATAATCACTACTGACAGTCCTGTTGAAAGTATGTAATCTCTATCTCACTGGGAGAAGGCCATAGCTAGTTTGCTCATGGAAATCACCCTAATCACTATAATTCTTAAGCCTTGTAAAGACAGGAATGCTCTTGGTAGTTATCACCCTACTTCAGTGTTGATTGTAGATTATAAATTGTTAATAAGAATTTGGGCATGCATATTTCTTCCTGTTTGAGAGATATTCATTTATTCTAATCAAACATGTCTTATTCCACAGAGCTTATCTAGAGACTGTATCCATCAGGCCATGAACTTCTTAGAGGATGCCTTTGTACAGGTATTGTGATCATAGCTTTAATGCTGAATATAGGGACATTCTTTGGCATATTGTCATGGCAATTTATATTTTTGTACTAGAAGATTTCGACTTTTCTGCATAGATAATTTTTACTTTGTAGATATTGTATATGAGAATATATATTTGTTGACATTAGTCTTACATCCATTTCCCAAAATACATTCCACCTGTGGATTTAGAAAGAGGTGTCCATTTTTCCTGTGTTTTGTTAGCAATGGTTAGTTTGTTTGCATGGGAAGGAAACTCCTTGTTTTTTGAGAGCCGAACTAGAACCTCAAGGAACTCCTGGGCATTAGCGCATTTGTGGAGCATGTGGTTCGTCTTGTATTGAATCCAGGCATTGTAATTTTGTCTAATATTTGTTATTTCCTTTAACTCATTACAGCCAAGTGCGCCTCCAGGTGTTTCTGTGGTTACCTCCTACTGAAGCCTCTAGGCGTTAAATATTGCTTGTTCATATTTGCATTAATAATTCAAAAATCATGCTATATACAGGGTATCAAAAGATTTCATTTTAAACCATACATGATGGCAAACACAATTGAATTGATATTTACCCTCTGTCTAATGTAGCTAAAGACAGATTGAATATTATTTTTATACTGTTTATTTAATTTGTAATCATTTTCATATTTCTCTAAATATCTCAACATTCAGATGACACAGACAAAACTCAATAGCCTCATATGAAAGCTCATAGCTGTATGAAGAAAATCCTGCTG
This sequence comes from Protopterus annectens, assembly GCF_019279795.1. Taxonomy (NCBI): domain Eukaryota; kingdom Metazoa; phylum Chordata; order Ceratodontiformes; family Protopteridae; genus Protopterus; species Protopterus annectens. The sequence continues at coordinate 827,117,791 of NC_056732.1, forward strand.
GCAGTATGTGTCTTGCTTGAAAAGTTACTGAGATATCATGAGCTCTTTATACATTACAAAATTAATATTCCCTGCCTTTATTTTATTTTTTAAAATCCATTTTAAAGCATCAAACTAAATGCATGCCACCAATGTAAAGTGTAATTTATCCTGAATAATTTGCCATTTACAGTTTTCTAGTAACACTTATGGTTCCAGAAATATGAATATTTTTTTGAACTGTAAGGTGATAACTTTACTTTTTAAAGGCTCAACCCACACCCACTGTGAGTTAAAGGTACACACATACGAGAGCTGTAATGGAGGGAATGAGTTAAGGGTATGAGGAGTGTTTGCATTTTAAAGTAAACATCAAAATGTCTCAGGCTGGACTGGCTGTAAAATCTTTGTCTGCAATTTTGTATAAGGTCATTCTTGTGATATGAAATATCACCTGTATTCACAATATGACCTCTATAAGTCAGTGAGGTATATACACATGAGGATGCAATTGAAACTAAAGGAAGTAATTCAGATTCACACACATAAATGATGGACAATAAGACATCCAGTGATTCAGCACTTTGCCCTAGTCAAGTGAAAATATTACCCAAGATGTTATACCTATTTTTAGGTACTATGGCCCAACCTTCTAAGCACTTTTTTTTTACAATGGATTTTTTATTGATATGGTTAGAGCATTTGAAACTGTCAATCACTTATTATTGTTCAACAAGCTTGGCAAACTAAACTTTGTCCTCAGTACTTTTCAGTGGTTCAACAGCTACCTTAGGAGCAGAGCATTACTTATATGCACTTACATCTCTTTGTCACAAAAAGGAACACTCAACAATGATGTTTCCTGAGCATCAGTGCTAGGAACCCTCTTATTCTGTCTCTTTATTAATGACTTAACCAATGACCTTCCCCACTTTAACACTGTCATGTATGCTGATTTATATTCTCCTCCTAAAATCAAGTAAAATTTCATCAGACCTAGAGCAAACATTACAAGATACTTTCTCAAAGCTTTGCAACTGGATGCCCAACAAACAGATTACTAAGCAGTACCAAACAAAAATATATTGGTCTAACCCCAGACCTCATACTTATCTTCTCCAAGCATACCCAAAGGGTTGTTAGTAAAACAACTCAACCTGCGTTATAGGATTGCCCATCTGCTGCTTGTCATGCCCTGGCCAGAAATGTACTTATCCCCAAAACTGAATATGGCCCCCACTGCAACCCTTTCATTCCAGCTCGAACATGTAGAAACAACAGAATACCATTAATAAGATTTGCAGATTTTTTATTTGCTGATCCCCTCAACCATCACTGCGACTTAATTAAAAGATTTAAATAGCTACTTATCAATAGCGGAGACAATCTTCTTAGCTCCCTCGTTTTCAAAGTTGTAATGCAGGGCCAGTGCCCGCAGCTGAAATCTAAGCTACAAATAAAGCAACAAACTTACACCTTTAGGGAGATTACTAAAGAAACTATTTCCATTATTAGATCAGTTTTTAAAGCTACTATTGGTGAAATTGCTTTCTCTAAGATATGACATCTTTTCGGAATGGTCTCCCTCCCAAAATCAAGCAGCAAAAAACTTACAGCTCTTTAAAAAAATAGTAAAGTGCCACCACTCACAGACTCTCTGCATTATTATTTGATAGGTTATTTATGTCTTTGTTCAATTATTGCTGACTTTGTGCATATATTAAAATGTGTATTACTTTAAGTAACTTATTTTCTATTTTGCATTCCCTGTGCTACTCTGCCTGTGCATACTTTCATTTTGTATTGTGCGCACTGTGTCCTTTGTGTGCTCCATGTTTCGTTATAAATATTGACTTGCCATGTGGTCTGGGTCATTGATAAAAAACTTACCTGGTTCTCAAACTGCAATCAATAAATAAATAAACAGATAAATAAAGAAATAAATGGTTAGATAGACAGAGTAAGCTGTTAATTAAGCATAGCTGAGCTTTGCAGCATCCTCCAGCTAGCCTTACTGAAATTGTTAGAAATATATGGGGGTGTGCTTTTCTGATATGAGATTATATGTGCCTGCCTCTTGACTGCATATATTTATCTCTGGCTGAATATATATCACCAGGCGCTATAGAAAGTTAAGGAACTTAATCTTATTAAAACTAACAAAATGGGCTACAACTTTCACTGAGTTAGACTTGGCTACAGATTTGACTTGGAGGTCTCACAGAGATATAAAAGTAGATGTTATAGAAATTGTAGCTGGTACTGGAAATGGTAGTCAGGGTAAGTGTCTATATTGACTTAGTCAGGGTAAGTGTCTATATTGACTTAGTCAGGGTAAGTGTCTCTATTCATTTAGTCAGGGTAAGTGTCTATATTCACTTAGTCATGGTAAGTGTCTATATTCATTTAGTCAGGGTAAGTGCCTATATTCACTTAGTCATGGTAAGTGTCTATATTTATTTAGTCAGGGGGTCTGTATTCACTTAGTCATGGTAAGTGTCATATTCACTTAGTCAGGGTAAGTGTCTATATTCACTTAGTCACAGTGTCTATATTCACTTAGTCAGGGTAAGAGTCTATATTCACTTAGTCAAGGTAAATGTCTATATTCACTTAGTCACGTTAAGTGTCTATATTCACTTAGTCAGGGTAAGTATCTATATTCACTTAGTCAGGGTAAATGTCTATATTCACTTAGTCACGATTTTTGTGTCTTTCGGCTTTTCCCGGTCAGGAGTCGCCACAGCGGAATTCCGGTCCGCTAATGATTGGCAGTAGATTTTTACATACTGGCTTGCCGGGCCTAACGCACAACCTTCAATGAAGGAATGCCCATTCATGCATGTCGCTACACAGAAGACGCTCTGACTGAAAATCGAACGGGCAACGTCTAACTGTGAGGCGACAACGCTACCGCACCACCACCACCGCAGTTATTCACTTAGTCACGATAATTGTTTATTTTCATTTAGTCAGGGTAAGTGTCTATATTCACTTAGTCAGGTTAAGTGTCTATGCTCACTTAGTCACAGTAAATGTCTATATTCATTCAATCAGGGTAAGTGTCTATATTCACTTAGTCAGGGTAAGTGTCTATATTCACTTAGTCAGGGTAAGTGCCGATATGCATTAGTTCCAACTACTGAACTGAATATTTGACTTCAAAATTCCTATCAGCATATTGCTGACTGGTCAGGATATAGGCCTTTTATTTAGGATCACCAGATATGAAAGATAATCAGGATGTAGGGTGGAGCTAATTAATGAATGTTAAATGATGTACTTGTCAAAAGTAATGAGAATATATGCCTTACGCATTAGTGACTGGGTTCATTATTATAGTGTGAAGATGAGGCTTTTTTAAGATTTGATAAGATTTCCAAGGCCTGGGGTCTTTTCTAGGATATCAAGCAACCCAACAAGTGGTCCTATAGTATCTGCCTTTTAGTGCATGAGATATGGCTGAAGTGTCATTTGCTATTGAATGTAGGCATATGCAGGTACATAATTATATTTATGGGCAAAGGTGATTTGCTGTTCTGTCCCAGATACTCTTTCTGCTCTGTCTTACGGTGGTTATTTACTTGGTACTTTCTTCCTTTTCCCTTTTTATTGCCCCAGAAGAACAGGTGGTGTCAATCAAGTTTGGCAATGCACTCTTGCTGCTTTAGGAGGTTAGGTAAAGGAGTCACCGTATGTCCTAAATTTGGAAATCTCTGAGGTAAAGTGGCTTCATTGTGTGATGATCTGTGGAAGGCAAAGGTAGAACTGACTGCTGTGGTAAATTTGGTTACAATTTTCACAGCTAGTTCCACTGTCTCAAATAGGTATATCCTGGAGACTGTTAAGACTTCCCATACTCTGGAACTTCCCAGAGACTTCCCATACTCTGGAACAAGCTACCTATCTATGTCAAGCAAAGTTCTTCATTAGCACTCTTCAAGAAAAATCTTTATGAGTGGATGGAAAATAGGGAATACACCCCAGGGATCACTTCTGTGTCTGCTCAACAGTGGCACAGGAAAATAACTTTCTTGGGTGGCTTAAACCAGGGAACCTTGTTGGCTAGTCTTACATAGGCCATCTGGCCGATAGCCTATTACCTATCTATGAACCTATTACTTAAATAAGACATGCATTACATACCAGATGAAAGCATGCTCCAAGTGAGTTCTCTGGAGATTATATGTATTCATGATAAAAAGGAACACCTAGTCACATGCAGAAATTCAACAGTTTATGGAAAAGTTTTGTGTAAGGTAGTTAGGGTTCATGAATTTACATATGATGCTATAATAGGAAGTTTTTTCCTCCAGTTGAAATCATTGTGGAAGAGGTATGAAGAGGGAGCATCAGTTAATGATGTCTGACAGGCCAAGACACCGAATAAGAAGGAAAGAAGGAAGACGCTTGATGCAGCCCACTTATTATAAGAATTAGGTGTGGCAGTGTAGGTAGAAAGCAGGACCGTGTCACATTTATAGAAACCCAGAATCAGAGCCAGGGAAAGGGAATTAACAGAGAAGTTACAAAAAGGTCTAGAATTTGTTAGGGTTAGAGAGTAAAAAGGATCCTGTGTGTTATCAGAAACTTATCCTAGCAAAAGTTTATAAAAAGGGTACTGTAATGGGTTAATGGATGTAAACATAGCAATATAAGCTAAACTGACAGAAAATTCTGAAGGAAAAATCAGTACAAAACAAATGCCTACATAGAGATTTATAAAAAGTGTCAATACAGAAACAGACAGGACAGAAACAGAGGAAGGATACTCAGAGAGGACAGAAATGTCAGGAGCACTGAAAGTGAGATTGATTGGAAAATGCACAATTCTAAACCTATTTTATTTATTTGACATTTGTTTACTGGGAAAGTCTGACTGGGTACAAGACCCCTTTTCAGTGGATGCCTGGGGATAAAAGCTCCACAAGTAATACAAGACAAATTAGACAGGTGCAAAAGGAAATACAAAACAATATCAAATTGTACATAGCTAATAATGTTACAATAAATAAAAGCTAACAATGTTGCATTAAATAAATATTTCTGTCAAAGCGGAACAGAAGTCTAAGGAAAGGGAGTTGGTTCAAGAAGGCTTGTATGAATGGTAGAAAAATTAATTCAGAAGTAGACCTTTGTCCAGTGTTACTCCATGAAGAAAGAAATATAGGATAACTTCCAATGTTAGGTTTTTTTTGGAGAAAAAACTTTATCTTCTACCACAAGTCAGGATAGTGATGAAAGTTTGAGGTTTTAATAACATTCTACTAGTATTGTCCTCTATGACACCACTGTACTGGCCCAGTAAGTAAGGAACCTCAATCCTCACCACTGGTAAAAGTGAGGGATGTACACAATGGGAAGATGACAAGTACACACACAGTAAAGTACAATTCCCTTAAGAGCACACAGACATCACAGTCAGTCTGGGGCTGGTTTCTCCATCTTTCTCCAGATCCCAAATAAGACTCCCCACTGGCACAGTTATAGGGTTGAGATCTCAGCTGAGTGGCCAAGCTAAGACCTCCAGCACCCTCTCCGTCCAACCAGTGCTTCATGCCCCTGCCCAAGTAGCTGACACACACACCCACTTTGAGATTTGATTTATATACAAGCATACATATACACCTGGGGAAGGCTGGCACAGGTTTATTAGCTATGCCCCCTTCTGCTCAGACTATAAGCACCAGCCGCCCTTACTTATCATCTACTATAAGGCCCTTACAAAGGGTGTCCAATCCTACTGTGTAATGTTACTAATAATCCAAATGGTAGTCTGACAAAGTAAGGCTATTTAGGAGTGGCCTGTATAGTGTCACCAAATACATATGCAAGTACTCTAAGAGCTTAAGTATGTCTCACAAATATCAGCCACAAAGATAGGTTTAAATATATTTAATAATAAATAATAAAAGAACAAAACAATACTCAATAAACAAACACAGTTACTTCAGAGTTCAGAATCACAGGAAATATTTTAAAAACAACATTTCAGGACAGTCTCAAATAAATGCAGAAAACATCTAAACTAATCTTTACTATATTCCTATCTATATCTAAAAGATACTATGCCTTAAATAACTTTCTTACAGAGCAACACACAGGCAGAAGTGCTGAGTGGATGTTTCTAGGTCCAAGACAAGATAAAAAATACATAGTCTCTCTCTGAGAGAGTTCTTAAATTAATATCACACATTACTGCTGGGCTAGCTTGGATGACATCACTCTTTGACACCCTACATCAGTTCCCAGGCTAAACAGATATAGAATTTTAACATCTCTGTGTGAGAAGGACATATGTCTCAGAAGTTTGCAGAACTGTGTAGCTGCTAGAAAGTCATAAAGCAATCAAACACTTTACATTTTAAACCCGGTAATTACTTTTCTTTTTAGACAATAGAAACATTTCTATCTCTAGACATCCTGTCTCTTTGCTGCATTAACTAAGTTTTATAGCACATCGTAAAGCTCTTCATTTCAACTTATTTTCTTGAAGTTTTGTAAGTTAATCTTCTATGTTCCAGCAGGGTATGCTGTGGTTACATTCTTGAAGCTAAGTATATATCATACAGTTCTGTATAAATCATATCAATATTCACAAATGATATAGAATTATTTACAAAATTCCAGATAGCTGGGCTGGCAGTGTCGCATCCTGTTTTGCAAATAATCATAACACTTGTCTATACATTCAAATGTTTAAATGTCAGCACTTTTCTCATCTAAGAAAAGATGTTTATAACTTTGTTTATAAAGATTTTACATCCGCTAGAGAAATTTGTGAAAATTACAATTTATCTTGAAGTTACTCAGTCTTTGATAACATCACCTGGAGTAATCTTATAATGTATTTTTTATCTCCAAAGGATAGAATAAAATGCCTCCACCTGCAAACATTTAAACAAACATTAGTTTTGTAAAATCTTATTTCTGAGTCTTATACCCATTTTATAATGATTAACTGTAATGGCTCACTGCTCTGCTCATCTGTTTGGCTAAAGTGTCACATCTGATAACCATTTAAAATATTGGGGTCCACATGAGTGAGTTCCTCACTGGTGAGACTGAATTGATGAAAATCTGGACTTAGTATACATAGATTGTCATTTCTTGAAATATTCCCTTTTCTCCAAAGTATGCTGTTCTTGGAGTTGGTAAATTTAAGTTCAGTGGGGGTGGGGGGTTGCAGGCTTGCAAAAAAGAAATTTAAGGGAGAAGAATGTTGTTCAATATTAGCCCTTCTCCTGGATTTTCAATCTTTTTTTTCATCATGTCAGGACTCGGCATTTCAAGTCCCAACATTTCAATAATTAGCTATGACAGTTTATTAGTAGATGAAAATCTTTGGAAAAGACTATGGACTTACACATTGCAATATACTTGTTATACAAAAATTATACTACTTTTAAATAATAATCTGTTATAATGCTTATAAAAAGTCTACCTTTTCCCAGGTTGTTGTAGAATATTTAATGTATACTGTTCTGAGGATATATACATATTACATGCCCTTTGATTTTCTTTTATTATAAAAATTATGGGAGTTTACACAGTAAAAATAATGCATCTTAAGATGTTCTATAAAATATGACTTGACAACAGGCTATTTTAGGCCAATTGAATGTCTTTAATAGCAAACATAATGTGGTAATACTAATATTCTTATTTATGATAGTGAGGTTGTATATTACTACCCGCTGGTTTTACCTTAATGGAATATCTGTCGAAGAGCTTTTTTCCTACAGTATGATCAAGCATTTGTTGACTTAGAATTAACAGGAAATATTAATAAACATTTTCTGGCTGGAATTATACCTTGAGGATATTATTTCAAATGTTTTCTTATAATGTTATAGTGACATATTTGTGGATTTGCTTATTTTATAATTAAAATCAATAACATATTTTTTGAAATAAAAGTTATGTGAAGGGTAACTTTATACTTTCTTTATTTTTTTGGGGGGGGGGATACACTGTGCCAGCTGTTTGTTCACCATATACAAATACAGACATCCTCCAGAAGGGTCTCACTGAGATGGATACCTGGTGTCAAAATCATGGCCTCAAGCTAAATGCCAAAAAGTGCATAGTCATCCCCTTTGGAAAAAACAAAGTACCCATGAACTACCACATGTGTGGTAGTCCCCTAAATACAGAAAATGTAATAAGGGATCTGGGGACCCAAGTAGATAGTAATCTCTCCTTTGATAATCATATTGCCAAGGTGGTTAGAAAATCCTTCTATGTGACCCACCTAATCAGAAAAGGGTTTGCATCTAGAACCAAAGAGGTTATTGTGCCCCTCTACTCATCACTCATCAGGCCCATCATACAGTACAACACCCCATTTGGGATGTACCTTACAAGACACCTGCAACAGCTGGAAAGACCACAGAAGTATCTCACCAAGAGGATTACTGGCCTCAAACAGATGCCCTATGCAGCCCGAATGAAGAAACCGCTTACTCAAAGGTGCTTGACATACAAGGCCATGTCCAACCCAGAATTGATGGACATGCTCCACCTAAAAAAAAACCAAATCCCCGAGAGCCACACACACTAGGGATCTAAACCTCACCACAACAATAAATAGGACATGCTGGAGGGATAGATTCCTGTCCTAGAGACTCCCCATGCTTTGGAACAGGATTCCAATCTACATTAGGCAGAGCCCCTCACTAACACTCTTCAAGAGAAACCTTGACGTGTGGATGAGAAACTGAAAATTTACCCCAGGGATCACTGCAGTGGCTCTGCTGGACAGAGGCACAAGGAACTAATGGCTCTGCTGCACAGATGCACAGGGAACTAATCTAAGGGGGCGGCAAAAGTCAACACATTCTGGATAGGCTTATAGATGCCCTTGGGCAGATAGCCTAGTACTTACCTATGAACCTATGAACCTATATCACTGTATAGCACCTAGTCTGGTATTTTTAACTGAAGTTTTTTTGTTTTAGTTTACTTGTTTTTAAGGAGTTTGGCTGGTACATAAACTTACCAGAAATGCCAATCTTTTGTATACAAAACTAAATGGAAGCACAATGAAATTGCATTCTTCAAGAGGCTAACTATTAATACGCATCTATATCACATTATCGAAATGTGAAAATATCAAATGGCTGAAATGGTGAATATGCCATTCATCAAAACCTTTCTTGTGGCGGTCTGCATGCCCCACACCCCCGACTAATTATATATTCCAACTCCGAGATCACACTACAGTGAGGAAAGGGCATATTTTCCGATCCTCACTGTACCGTGATCTCACAAAAAACATTTAATTGAATGGCATATTCAATATTTCAGCCATTCAATATTGTCACTTTTCGATAATGTGATATAGACCCATTAATACTATATATTCACACTGCATGAATTCCACCTTTAAAGAGTATTTTTTTGTCCTATCAGTCTTCCTTGCATGACTCATTTGTTCCATTCTTTTTTTACAAGAAGAGAGCTGTTCCCAGGAAGGACGTACAGTGGGTATAACTAACATGTCTCACATCAGCAAGCAATATAAGCACACAGATGACCACACCTCCTTGAGTAAACATATTGTATACTTTTCTCTAGTCCCCAAAGGGAACAATGGTGTACTATGTGTGCCTCAGATATTTATTTCTACTCCTCCCCATTGAGAAAGGAAAATGGGGTCAACCCCTTCAGTTCTCTCTTTCTTCCACCAGCCCCTAACAGGTGCCCTAGCATTAATCAAACTCTGGTCAATGATTTGCAATCACAGCTTGATTCTTCAATTTTAATGGAGCTCAGGGATTACACACTTGAAGAGCCGAAATAAATCGAAATAGGCAGACTATTAGATTCATGCTAGTTAAACAAAGTTAATAATCTGAATGATGATCCATTCTCTAGAGATTCAGATCAGGGTTTTGCAGTGCTGTTATCAAAAGAAGTCATTTAAGTTATAGGACTAGAGAATCTTTTTAACCACTCCCTGTACTACACACATTGAGCAAACCAACATAAAGCTGCACAGCTGTGCTGCAGGTTTAAGTAACTAGTACTTAAATGAAACACATACACAGCGTTCATACTTTCCTACTCCCTTTTTACCTCGATATATTTATATATTGTGACTTCTGAAGGTTACATTACTAGAACACACATTATCTCATAAAGCGTTTGTCAGGGAGAGGACATCTGATATGATTGTAAAACAATATAGTAAAGTGTCACAATAACAGGCTCCTCATGGGAAAAGAAGAAAAGAGAAACCTTGTTAAAACTATATAAATCCCATCTGTAACTTTAATCTGTAAATTATTTTATTCCTGTGATTTTGAATGTTGAATATTGAATTAAATAATTAGCACTCATGTCTTGGAGACATTCATTATATAATTTATTCTTTGCACTGTACCAGAATCTAAGTAAAATTAGTCAGTTGTATTCTTGACTAAAATTAGTCACTTATATTTCAAGACCACACAACGTATACCACACAGATTAAATAGTCTATATCAGGAAATAATTTTTAACTTACATAGGATTCCCTTCATTTGCTTATACCATTCTAGTAAGAGGACATGGTGAAAAAAATCATATATCTATTTATCTATCTATATGGATATAGATGTATAAGATTATGGTTATTATCATTTTAAGCATATTTCATAAAAAAACAGTGGCACATTTGATGAAAAACACATCTTGTCTGTATCAGAAATCACTGAAACACATTTCATTAAAAATGTCACATATACTAAATATCTCTTTCTCTCTTATATATATCAGTAATGACTAACTTAAGCATGAATAAATGTTTAAATAAAATTGTATGTGGGCATGACAGAAACTAGTGAAAAGAACTTGTAAACCAGTTAAAAACTGTATAATAATTTGTGCATGTCAGACACTTCCCCTTACTGAAAAGCAAAAGAATCACATTCAGTGAGCTAACTAGATTTTAACCAAATGTGATGGTACATACTGCTAAATTAATTTAAATTTGAAAAGTTTTTCAAAGTCTGATGTTATTTCTTGTTGTATTTTGCATGCTTGGACTACCTGAAAAAAATGAAATTATGCCTGCTGAAGTAATCTTTAACTGAACATTTTGATGTTTAGGATTGTTATTTTAAACTTGCAAGACTGCCCTGAATATCTCTTGTTTGGAAGTAAACCATTACAGGTCTTCCTGTTTCCATTTTGTGATGTCATGAACGACCATAAGTGTCTCATACTTGGGTTATAAAGGTGTTTAGAAGCATAAGGTATAAGTGTCTCATTGTATGATCCATGATATACTGGTCCACACATTATTTATGAAGCTGAGGCTTAGCTGAAGGAAAGTTTCAGGTCTCACTACCTGAGAAAGTCTGATTGAAAACAAAGATAAACTGCCATCTTTCTTTCTTTCTTTCTTTCTTTCTTTCTTTCTTTCTTTCTTTCTTTCTTTCTTTCTTTCTTTCTTTCTTCATAGGAGATCACAGAATCATAGGCGATTACTAGGCTATTGACCTGAAGGTCATTTTAAGGGTAGCCATTTCATCCCAATGTACTACCATAGAAATGCTAGTCAATGCCCAAGATTGCATTTAGTGATGACCTCCCAACTGTCCTGAATTACTCGGTAAAGGGGTCCAAATAAGGGCATGCCACGATTCCCAAGTGGCACCCCTTCATTTCCGATTTTTTTCCTTTATTTTTTTTTCACTTTTTTTTTTTAATTTTTCACACTTTGGGCTGATGTCATTGCACACACGATGATGTCAGCTCATCAAGGCTACCAGCCTGTTGGAATCGAGGTCGTGGCACATGTATTTCCAGGTAGTTCAATTGCGAGTGGGAAGGATTTATTTTATGGTGAAACACTTTGCGAGCGGGAAAGATTGAAACAGTCGAACGGTATAGATTTATTTTGTTTAGAAGGCCCTTAACAGCAAGGCATGGATTTATGTAGAAGGCTCTTGTGGAATGGAATTATTTTATTTAGAAAGCTGGGTGGAAGGGATTTATCACAGAACGGCAAGAAATGGTGGAACGGAAAGGATTTATCATCACTCAAACTGCAAGGAATGGTATCTGACTCTTGGAATGGATTATCACTTGTCCTGGGAGATGTAAGGAAATGGTCAGAAAGGAAGGGTGTGTGTGTGTTGTGTGTGTGTGTGTGTGTGTGTGTGTGTGTGTGTGTGTGTGTGCGTGTGTGTGTGCGTGTGTGTGAATGAGAATGTACATATACATGTGTGTGTGTGTGTGTGTGTGTGTGTGTGTGTGTGTGTGTGTGTGTGTGTGTGTGTGTGTGTGTGTGTGTGTGTGGCTGGTATAAAGAGAACAAAGAAACATGTCTTAATATAGCATGGCAAAGTTACATAAACGGACTACTTCCCATCTAACCAAACTCAACGGCTAGTGCATTCAGAAAGAAGATCTGAGACAAGCTGTGCAGGGCAGCAGAACCACTGGTCTTAGGTAAGAGGACACTGCCAACTTATTGTGGTAAGCCATGAAGATAAGCAGTGTGACAATCCATGTTTGCTGTTTTCAAATTAATATTCTACAGTAAATGTTATTATAAAATTACAAATTAGAATATAAAATGAATTGCTGCAGGATATGGCTATTGGTATTGCATTTTTTCAGTTCCATACAGTAGGTAGAAAGCAAGATTTCGGCAGTGCAGGAATGCTGTTTGCTGTTAAGTCTCTAAATATAAAGATGTTGTGAGAGTTTTAAAATATTTTTGGAGACTTGTTTATATTCATTTATGTAGAAGACTTTGTATATGTCAATGGCAGGCAGGTGACAAGGTGTTGTGTTTGTCAGAGTACTGCATGATTTTTCAACTGCTTTCACAGCAGTGATAAAGTAAACAATACAAATTAAAAAAATGAAGTTAAAAAGTACACTACTGAGTTTTGTCTTCTGTGTCAGATACAACAACATTTCAAAACCACTGCTTTTACTGCCTGTTTCTGCTAGATAAGCCTGCTCCATTTCCTCATACTGGTTCCTGGAATATTTATTTATAACTCCAGTTCAGCAGTGTGTGTGTGTGTGTGTGTGTGTGTGTGTGTGTGTGTGTGTGTGTGTGTGTGTGTGTGTGTGTGTGTGTGTAAGTAGACTTTTAGAATGCATTATTATATAATAACTGCCTGTTGTTGCCTTCATACTTACCCTAGAATCTCTGCTTTTCTCTTTTCCTAGTTGAACTCTACAGTTCCCTACAAAACGGTGTCTACAGGACTGCAATCAGTTTCTCTCAACATTTAAACAGAGTAGGTTGCACACACAAAAAGCATTTGTTAAGCTTTCACTTACAGTGCTTTGTAATTAAGCAGGTCACCATATTGGTCAGCCATAGGGCTCTTTGTTTCTACCTGAGTGGTGCCGCCTTCCCCTGTAATTGAAGTAAATTGACTCTTACATTATGAGCTGTAATACTTACCTTATAGCTTTAGGACACCTTAGGAAACCTTGTAAATTGCAACAGCCCCGCTACGTTTGCCCTCGCTATGTTCGGGCTCTCTTCGCTCCCTTCCCTGCCCCCAATTCCCTACCACCCCCAGTACCTCTAAATTTATAGTACTATAGCCACTCCCCCACTTTCTAGATCCTATCTGCTTTCATCTGGGATAATTCCACCCACCCTAATTCTACTACCTACATTTTAATAGCACCTATTAGCTTTCATATGGCATTCTCCCATCCCCCTTCCAGTACCTTTACCTCTATCTTCTGGTGTTGCATCACCAGGTAAAACAGTTCCTTAACTCACTAGCTGAATCACAGATAATGATATACTCCTCTTTACTACTCCTCCTGTTTACACCATACCTCCTTACCTTGTATGAAAACCAGTTTCTCATGGGATTTCAGGTCCCAAAAGGCCATACTATCACCCCAGCTGTAAATCCTTCCACCTTCAACCATACTTACAGTACCAGATCCTATCCAACATCTTGTTCAGTCTATCAACATCTCAACCCCAGGCACATTAGCTCTAGATCCAAACACTACCACAAACTAATAAACAAATTCCTAAAGTTCATCACCAAGTATAGACTCAACCTAATACTTGGTGGTGATATTCACCCCAGCCCTGGCCCACTCACTTCAGATACACATACCCCCTCTACTTGCAATCTAAGCTACAAACCTACAATTAATAGGCCAACTAACTCTCTCCTAGTCTGTCATCTCAATATTAGAAGCATTAATAACAAGGTACGTGAATTGCATGCACTTCTGGATGTCCACTCCCCTGAGATTCCCTGTTTATCTGAAACCTGGTTAAAACCTAACACTAATGACAATGAAGTGTTACCACCTGGGTACAACATGCACAGGCTGGATCGTGCTTCGAGGAAGGGGGGTGGGGTAGCTGTACTTTATAAATCTGAGTTGAATGTCACCATAGATGTAATACAACCACTTCAGATTAATAACTCAGAGATTCTTGCCACCAAATTGCAACTTAATAAAAATAAATGCATTAATATCATCTGTATGTACATTCCCCCAGGTAACAATATATCTACATGTGAAGATATCCTGCACTGGCTATCATGTCACTACCCCCAAGAAACCCTACTACTTGGAGACTTTAACATAGACTGGGGCACCTGTTCCTCAGAATCCCCAACCACCCATATTAACCTGCATGCATTTACACAAATCATATCCACCCCTACCAGAATAGATAAACCCAACCAAAAAGAAAGTATACTTGACTGGGTACTCATAAATAGTCACCCCCAACTGTACACCTCTGGTACCCTCCATAATGGCCTAAACGATCACCTTCTCACATATGTAATTAAGCACAAAACCATTAATTCCCAACAACCCTTACTCAGAAAGGTTAGAAACAATAAAAACTTTGACCCTGCCAAATTCCAACAAGAACTAAACTCATGTAATTGGTCTATTCTAAAACACCTCCCCTTAGAGGAAGCAGTAGCATACTTTAACAACAAATTCCTTGAAATCCTTGATTTGCATGCACCTGTTTGTTCAAAGAGAACCAAGGCAAAAAGTGCACCATGGCTTTCTATATAGTCTAAACTCAAAATTACCCTTAGAAACAAAGCATGGGCTTTATGGCATTCTTCTAAAGACCCTCAAGATCACATTAAATACAGGCAATCCAGGAACGAAACCAAAAAATCAATTTTACAAGACAAAAAACAATACTACTGTAATTTACAGACAGTAAATCAAAATAACCCTCAGAAGTTTTGGGCAGGTTTAAATAATCTACTACATCCTGGACAAACTTCAACCCCAATCCCTGCTGCTACTATTGATAAAACCCCTGAAGATGTTTCTGATAGTTTTAACCAATTCTTTACTGAGACATTTCAATCCCTAGCTAGCCAGCTACCTCCTAGCTCCCCTGGTCGTGAAAGTAGCACCCCTAGAAACCTACTCGCGTTCAGCTTCCAACCAGTCACCACTTCACTTATCCGTACCTTGATCAAAAAATTAAAACCCACTACACTTTCTGCTGATCAACTCCCTGCCGAGTACCTACAAAAATCAGCTGATGCTATTGCTTACCCCGTCTCAATACTAATCAATCGAACCATAGTAGAAGCTAAAATTCCCACCATCTGGAAAATATCCTATGTAATCCCACTTCACAAAGGAGGCAGCTCTACTGAATTCTCCAATTATAGGCCAATAGCTATACTCTCTCCACTTGCAAAGATTATGGAAAAATGTATTCATAGACAACTCATGCACCACCTAATCCAGAATCGCCTTATGGCAGACACTCAGTATGGCTTCCGTCCTCATTACAGCACTACTTCAGCCCTCCTAGCCTTTACCAACACCATAAACCATAATTGCAACAATAATTATATATCCTCAGCCCTCTTTTTGGATCTTTCCAAGGCATTTGATATGGTTGATCACCAACTTTTAATCCACACCCTGCAAACATTCTGTCTAGATACTGGAGCCCTCCAATGGTTTCAGTCCTACCTGAATGGTCGACAGCAGGCTGTCCTCTGGCAGAACAAACTCTCTAACCTTCTACCTAACACCTTTGGAGTACCACAAGGCTCTATACTAGGGCCCTTGCTGTTCTCCATATTCATTAATGACCTTTATACTGTCATCCCAAAAGTCAGCTGTATCCAATATGCTGATGACTCTACTCTGATTTGCAAAGCCACATCTCCAGTAGAGTTATGGTCAGCTACCCAGACCAGCTTTAATACAATAGAAAACTGGTTTTCTGAACATCGTCTGATCCTAAATCCCCAAAAAACTAAAATGCTGTTATTTTCACCAAAACGTAGGTCTACTGCTTTCACCTTTACCATAAAATCAAATGATGGCACAATCATCTCCCCTGACCCATCTACAAAACTATTAGGTGTCATCATAGACAATAATCTAAAATTTGACCTACATGTTAACCAAACTATCAAAACCATCAATAAAAAAACTAGGGTCACTTTACAGAATAAAAGCCTTCCTAACCCCTCCAGCTAAAATTGCCATAGCTCACTCTCACCTTCTTTCAACCCTTCTGTATGCATCCCCTCTACTCTCGAATTTAAACAAGACTGTCCTTAACAAACTCTCAATTTGCTACAACCACATTGCCAGGTTTGCCACTGGGCTGCCTTTTAGGACACATCATTGCATCAATCTAAATCAGCTTGGGTGGCTTGAACTACCCAGCCTAATCCAGTATAACCAACTGATTATGGCCTATAAAATCCTCTATAATCTAGACAATACTCCTGCACTTAAAAATATTATCACTCCCTATAACAATCCTAGACCGCTTCGATCCTCTAACAAACTACTAATTCAGACTAGCAAAATTAATAACACATCCGGTGATTCTCTCTTTGCAAACTCTGTAAGTAGATCCTGGAACTCTCTTCCAGCTGATATTACCTTACTTTCCACCTTAGGTCAATTTAAAACTAGACTCAAACAAAATTTGTCACTTAACTGGCTATGTCAATGTATCAAGCCTGGCTAACTCTCTCTAGAATGTGTAAAAATCTGTTAACCAGTTTACTGTGTAATTTAATTTAATCCTGACTTGCGCTCAGGATTAACTGTAACCTGTGGAACTTGTTTAACTTGCTTACTTATGTAATCTCTGTAAATAGTCTGTTTGTAATATGTAATGCTGGTATTATGTAATGCTGTATCTGCTTACCCTTGGAGCTTTTCTCCCCTGGCCTCCGCTGAAAATGGACATGCATCCATTTGGACTATCCCGGTCAACAAATGTAAAATAAATAAATAAAATAAATGTTCTGAAATGGGCAGTTTTGCATTATTTTTTCATGCATTTTGTTTCATTGCCTACTGGAAAAATGTTCAAACAATAAATTTAAAATGCGCTCTAACTCTAACAAGTGTGCTGTATTATAGAAGGAATATAATTTAATAAAGTCAGGAAGGTGCATCAAAGAACACATGTATGTTTCTTGTTTTGTGTGCAAGGGGCCTATGATTTGAAAACATCCCAAAGTAATCTTTATCCACCACTGGCCAGATGCATTTTCTTTGGATGTGGTGTGGGTTTCAATACTGTTTCAATGAATGTGAGTTTCAAGGGCAGAGAAGTTTTAATGCTAAGTCTATTTTCATTGTGAGACAGTATTGCTTTGTTTAGCAGATATATATTAGTGTTTATGCATTGTGCTATAAAATATAAAAATAAAATCCAAATAATCATTGTAGAAGTAAAGCAGTATGCGCATCAGTGCTTATGGTAAATGAGGTGAAATAGCCAGATAATGGGACTTTAGAATGGCTGCAGGGGGACTCTGTGGCATATTTTGGTTGTCTGTTCTTCAGTTTGCGTTTGAAAGTTGGTATCCCACAATTCCACTGGAGTGGGTGAGGTTACATAATTATGTACGCAAATTTTATGTTAATCAGTGTACAGATTTGTACCTATTTTTCATGGGCCTTGTCCAGATTTCTGATGTTTCCAGGTTGAGAGGTATGATCCAGGATGGTTGTGGGCGCTATCCCTGGTAAGAATTTACGGTGCCCCATCCACTCATCCAGGTTCCTCTTGAACAGTGTCATAGAGTTGCTCTGTTTCACATGAATTGGTAGCCTGTTCCAAAGATGCAGCAGTCATTGGGAGATAAATATGTCCCTCCAGATGTCATATTTAAGTCACAGGACATATTTATGTCCCTGGAATGGGTAGCCCTAGTCCTGTTTGATTTACATATATGCAGCAAGTTCTTTAGGTTTGAGTCTTGGATTTGTAGGCCAGACATAAGTCTCACCTAAGAAGTCTATATGATATAGAGAATAGTGACAGGGATGTTAGTTGGTCTATGTAATGCATATGCTGGAGTCCCTTGATCTTCTTTGTTGGAAACCTCTAAGGTCACTCTAATTGCTGCAGGTGCTTAGTACGGTACATGCCGAATGGGGTGTTATACTCAATTTTTGGCTGGATTAGTGCCGAGTATAGGGGGGTTATAACATCTTTTGCTCTTAAGTTAATGCCTTTACTGATTAAGTGTGCTATATAGAAAGCTTACCTTACTACAGTAAACAGATGGTGGTTGAAGTTAAGGTCACAGTCAACTTGTAATCCCAGGTCCCTTGCCATTTCATGGGAACTTGGGGTATTGTTGTTGGTTTGATAGTATGAAGGGACAATGTTTGTGCTGAAGGAAATGATGTATTTCTTTGCATTCAGTTTGAGACCATGACTAATACACAAGTTGTTAGTCTGCGTGATACCCTCATGGAGTATACTGATATCATTTGTGGATTCAATGATTGCACCTAGTTTGTAGTTGTCTGCAAATTTAGACCACCACAACCCTTTAGTTTTGACCTGAACATCAGAGAAGTATATACCTAACAGTAGGGGGCCCAGCACTGACCCCAGTGGCACCTTGCTGGTAATTTGGTCTGCTGGTTGATGTGGAGTCACCAACTTTGATAGTGTGTGTCCAGTTTGTGAGCCATTTGGCAACCCATCTTACAATGAAGGGGTTTACATTCAATTTGCTAAGTTTATCGATAATGCCTGAATGTGATATTGTGTTGAAGCCTTTGCCAAGTCGAAGTATGCTGTGTGCACAGATGTGCTCTCATCAATAGCCTTGGTCACACTTTCAAAGAAATCCACCAGATTTAACAGGCAGGATCTGCCTTTCACGAAGCCGAATTGGGCAGGATCCAAAGTCTGGATGTCACTTATGTCTTTATTTATGAGGTCCATAATGATACGTTCCACGGCCTTACAGATGAGGCTGTGCAGGCTTATGGGTCTGTTATTCCATGGGTCTGTTGCTAGGCTGCCTTTGTGGAGGGGAATAACTGTAGCTGTTCTCCATTTCACAGGAACAAAGCCTGTGGTTAGGCTATGATCGAAAAGGGTACTTAGTGGTGATGCTAGTTCCTCCCTCTTTATGCTGGGCACATGTACAATTACATCAGCTCAAAGATGCATGAACTCTGTAGAGCTAGTTAGCCTGGAGCAGCAGGACAGTGACAAAGTAATTTTTATAACTAATTCATGTAAGTATAGCCAGTTCCCAAACAGTAACTTTCAACAATTATAAATTCATGGTCTGGCATACAACTTCATGTGTGTTATCAGAACACCAATGTGGTTGTCTTGTTTAAAAAAAAATCCCTGCCACTTGCTAGCCCATTTGATGAGATGATTACACTTTTAAAGATAACTGTATTTGGGTCACTTTACACAGGTACACAAGTGTATTTTCTCCTTGCATTGTACAGATACAAAATGTATTAACAGGCACAGTACTTACATAAGAACAGATTAACAGCAACAAACTATTCTTTTTTTGTTTCAGAAAGGAACAATGAACTTGTAGTGATTTTATTTCTTTTGTGTGTCCAGCTTTCAGTACTTTATAGACAAAGTTTCTTTGACTAAACAGTAGCTCTGTACCCTAATGAGTTGTCAGTAATTCATTAGATAATCCTTTCCAGAAATAGGATAGTCTTTGTATTTCAGGGGCCCTTCATAGCCATACCACTTACTTTCATCTTGAAATCATGAGCATTTCCATTTATAGTTAATCATTTGAGTTTATTTATTACATGAGTCAGTCCAAACTTGAATATGGTACATTCCATTATAACTTTCTTATTGCAGACTATTGTTTAAGTTGGCAGTGTCCTAATTAGGCATTATGATGAATACCATGGTCTTTTCCATTGGATGATAAAACAGATTTGGTCTGTGTATAGAAACAATTTATTACTTCGGAGTAAAGTATTATTTTGTATTCCAATGGCAGGCCCCCTTATTATAGGAAAATTATTTATGGTGAAATAATTTATAACAATTTTATACTTGCTGGTATTATCAAATCATATCATGTCTAGTTGCTCCTTCCTTTCATTCACAGGGTGAGGGTGGGGGCACGGCAGGCAAACAGTGTACATTTTTTGAATGTTGTTATTTTTGTAAATGTTATGGATAAGACTTTTAATGCTGGGATATTAATACAGTCTACATTTGTTAATAATTATATACATGTTAATAGCTGTTACCCTCATTATATGAGGGTAAATTTTTTGAAGAATCAGTTCATTAGAACTTCCAGACTCACAACTGAAGAAGTAAGTTTTCAGGAAGCTGTAAAATATTTAAGTGAAAGATTAATTCAACTGTGTTATAAGAAAAAATGTGTAATTGCAAAGTAACAATGTTATTAACTTATTTTGTAATATGGGGAAGTTATGAAGGAAGTTTAGGTATATAAAGAAAATTTACATGTGCATTTAGTTTAGTCCATCCATGCAAAATGGTGAGATCAGGAAAATTATGAAGAACAGTTGGAAAGTTGTTGGTAATGCTCATTTATTTGTTAATGTTGTTTGTCTTTTCAGCTTCTCCTGGTTAGGGGTTGCCAGAGCGGAACTCCGGTCTGCTAATGATTGGCAGTCAATTTTTATGGTGCCAAGTTGCCAGCCCGACGCCCAACCTTCAGCGAAGGCACACCCATTCGCGCATGTCTTTCAGAGGCCACTCGACCTCGGGGAGGACATGCAGACTCCACACAGAAGGCACTCCAGCCGAGAATTGAACAGGAGAACCTCTTGCTGTGAGGCAACAATGCTACCGCTGTACCACTGTGGCTTCCGCTCATTTATTTGTTAATAAAAAGAGTTAATTTAAAGCAGCTTGTTGAAACTTACAAAAAAAAACCTTGCAAATAATGAAGAAAATGGGATGTATTCTGTAATGAATGATTGGTATGTAGATGAGAGCTGTAGCTAGGGTGGGGCAAAGGGGACAACTGGCGTGGTATAAGCTGTTAGGGGACATGACTGACAGGTGATAATGCTGTTAGAGTGCAGCTCTGGCGCTGCTTTATGGAGTCATAGGGTTATCATGGCTTCATAAATGAATGATGATGATGATGCTACATTTGAGGTCATGGCTGTAGCACTGAAATGTTTAGTGTTTGCTGATTTGGTGATTTAGCTGTAGCAAGCAGATGTTATATGTGTAGCAAGCAGCTCGCTAAATTTTAATACAGCTTTTTCTGGTGTTCAAGCTTTAAAAGGCTTTTTTTTTTTTGCTCCTCAACTTTGAGTTGGGGATGAGCACAAATTTGAGGAGCTGTATAGGGTGCCAGATGACCTAGCAACAGTCCAAATGTTTGTATGCATCATATTGGTAAATCTATTGGACATTTTTGGACACTTTAATTAAAATGCTTCTGGAATAGTATAAATTGTTATACATTCATGTTGTGGAAGCTTTTATGTTGGGAAAACCAGAAGAAAACTTTCACAAGAATTTATAAGCATATTTACGATATGAAACCTAAAGCTAAAAAAAATAGTGTTTTATTTAAATGCAGCATTATGTGGCAGAATTTTAAGAAGTTTGTTTTTGCTCTCTAGGACTAAGTACTTGGACAAGAGAGGAGGTGATTTTAATAGCCAGCTTGAAAAGAAGGCATTCTATGGATAACTTGGGATGCTAGCAGACTGGAGCCCTGATATGAATGAGCACATAAGTGCAATTATTTAAAATGAATACCTTTGAAAGTGTTAGGAATAATCTGGATAGTTCTGTTTTATTGTATACTTTACATGTTTGCTCTTCAGGTTTCCTGGATTTTACCAGA
The DNA here is from genome assembly GCF_019279795.1 of Protopterus annectens. NCBI lineage: Eukaryota > Metazoa > Chordata > Ceratodontiformes > Protopteridae > Protopterus > Protopterus annectens. Next base: position 827,139,873 of record NC_056732.1, read on the forward strand.
TGTTATTTTTGTATGTGCGTTTTTACATATTGCCACTAGATGGCAATAAAAGAAAGGAAATGGTCATATAACTAGGCTCGTTTACTAATTATTTTATGTCTGCTTAATTGGAAAGTGCAATGGCATGATTTAATTACTGGCTATACCAAGTCCTGTGCACGAGGGGATGCACGGTCCAAACCAAGTTAACAGCTCCAAATAGACCAGCAAGGCAGCACAGAGTTCAATATATTTATTTAATATTGAAGAGTATAACAAACTAGTTTCGGCTAACAGCCTTCTTCAGTGTAAAACAATGTCATCAAGTTCATTTGCATCAACCTTTAAATACATATCAGGAGCCAATCAAATAGATGAGCTCATGAATACTAATAAGTTTTGAAAAATTGCTTGCAAGACAGGTTTAAGGGCACTTGAAATAAATCATATAGTTGTACAATAATAGTGAGTGTGTGCACTCAACTATGGTCCATCCATCACAGGAAAATTAACCATCAGTTAAAATAAAGCCAAACACATTCTAAATGTTCAAACATGTCAATAATACAATATTAGTACATGTTATTTAATTTAATAATCCCATGTGGGTGTACCACTGTGACAAGCCATACAACGATTTTTAGTTAGAGGAGCAAAGAGTCAAAAAATCCATGCTATCTATTGGACTTGCCATATCATAATAGAACATGTATTGAACACATTAGATAGAATATACATGTGTATAAAACTATGTATATTTATGTATACATAAAGAAGTTAATAGTAGGCAAAATCAGTCATGAACATATCATACCCAGTAAATCAAAAATGGTGTTACATCATCCTTGACCTAAGTGCTTTCACCCGGTTTAACAGAAACGTAACAAATAATCCATATCCATCCTAGACACAATAATAGACCACCCAATGAATACTAAATGCCAAAAATATATACCTGATGTGTTCCAACAATATGTTTATAATTAAATCCCAATAATATTCCCATATTGTTTAGAGCACCAATACTAATATCAACAGCCTAAACATAAAGGCATACACCTTTCTTTCAAAGGTAATAATGGCTGTTATGTCTCTGATACCTAAATAAAAGTGGCACCACTTGCAAGCCAAAAGAAAAAAAGATGTAACAAGAAAACTATACTATTTGGTTAAGTTTCAACTTACATGATGCTAACAAGCATAATTGCTCAGTCACCTTTACTAGTAAGTTGTGTACCTTTCCGGGGTGCCCTCACAATAAGGGAAAAAAATATAAAGGAAAAAGATTTTTTTGGCTGAACATGGACATCGCCCATATCAGACATAATGTCAGATAGGAGTCAGTATGGCTTATTATGTGAACCTTGTTCAATATAAACTAAGATATCTAAACAATCATACTTGGAGGGCACATGAATGAAAAACAAGTAAAATTCCCCACTTAGTGTCCTATTATTGAATGGACTAATGCTGATTCAATATATTCATTACAAATGATCATTTAGTCCCGGGTGAAATAAGGCCCCTAATGTGATAATCCAATGTTTCTCTTTCCGATCCAACAGCCCATGCCACCTTGTTTATTAGTTCTGTCCCCAGAAATACGGTCAATGACCAAAAGGTGAATCTCGCTTGAGGATGTTTAAGTGTGTGTTGGTATAGTGCACTCGACTCCTTGTGGTTTTGATGTCACTGCGGTGTTCGCTCATTCTTGATCTTAAGGCTCTAGAAGTTTGTCCAACATAGAATCCCCACAGTATCAAGATGCCAGATACACCACCCAGTCGCTGCTACAGTTTCCAAAGATCTTAATATCAAAAACTTTACTGGTATTGCGACTGGTAAATGCCTTGGATTTTAACATATATTGACAAGACCCACAGTGGCCACAGGGGAATGACCCAATAAGTTCATCACCATAAAGTGTCAGTTGTTTGTGAATAGTTCCCCACTGGCCATATGTTTAAAATGTGAAAAATAGGAACCTAGGGTCTTACCACGCTTATATGAGAAAAGGCAGGGTCCCAAAACACTACGCAGTTTGTCATTGGCCAACAAAATGTTCCAATGTTTATTAATGATGTTTCTAATCATATTGATATTTCTGCTGTATGTAGTGACAAACCTGACACATTTATGGGAAGCTTGGTTTTTGTTTTATTTTTATCCTGATATTGCAATAGATCGTCCCTCACAAGACGATTGGCTCTATTCTGAGCAGAAACAACATCAAATTCATCATATCCCTATTAATAAATCTCTGACTGAGATCCCTACTAGCCAATTGGTATTCCTCCATGTTGGAACTGAGACGTTTGATACGTATAAATTGGGATATTGGAATACTCCTGATTGTGTGACGGGATGTAAACTTGACGCATGTAATAAGGTGTTATACTGCGGATACTTGGAAAACCCTCAGACAGAGTATTGTCTGTTCCTATATACTGTGACATCCAAAAGTTTATAGAATTTTTATCGGATGTCACAGAAAATTCAATTCCCAGACATTATCATTTAGATATTCAACAAATTCTTGCAAGTATCCAGCATCAGCCCGCCACACCAACCAGCAGTCGTCCAGATAACGTCTCCACATATCCATTTCCACCTGAAAAATGTTATGTGATAAGTCATAGATCAAGAATTCCTCAACATAGGCCATGAAAAGGTCAGCATATATGGGGCAAAAGATGCCCCATAGCTGTTCCTTGAAGCTGCCAATAACATTGGCCCTGGAAGTACAGGACATTCTTATTCAACACATGCTCGGACATACAAATCAAAAGGGTGTTAAATCCCGATGAATAAAGATTTACCCTTTCCAACCAATATTGTAAAGATTGGAGACCCCAATGGGGTATACTTGTATATAGTGATTTTACATCCAAGGTACATAAGTACCACTCAGGTTCCAATTGGATTTCCCTAATTAACTGTAGAAACTGTGTGGTATCCTGCAATCTAGATCTAATGTGTCCCAACAAGGGTTTAAGATATTTAGTAAGAAAGGCTGAAAGGGGTTCAGTCAGAGAGCCTATTCCAGATACTATGGGTCTACCCGGTGGATTTTCCAAGGACTTGTGAATTTTGGGTAAAAGATATAGTATCTGTTTAGATGGTTCAGACACTTTGAGTGAGTCCAAGCACTTCTTGTTAATAATGCCTTCCTCAAAGGCCAACTGCAAAAAGGCATCTATCTCATCTTTAAATACTGGTGTGGGATCTATAGACATGTGCATATAGCACTTGACATCTGACAATTGGGTTAGCCCTTCATGAATATAATCCGCAGTGTTCCAAACCACAACTGCACCTCCCTTATCAGCGGGGACAATAACTATTTCCTTATTTTCACACAAGGTATTCAAAGCTATCCTATCATCATCCGATAGATTACTAGCCAGCATAATGTGTCCCATATTTTGGAAATGAATATCCCTCAAAATGGAGTCCATAAAAATAGATACGTGTTTACTCATAGGGGGTTGAAAGGAAGACTTGCCAAAACGGAAGTCCTCAGATGATTCTGACCTGTCATTCTCAAAAAACAGCCTCAAATTTAGCATCCTACAAAAATCATGCAAATCCTGTACTATGTGATATTCTTGACTAAAGAAAGAAGGAATAAAGTTCAAACCTTTATTCAACAGTGCAACCTGCTCATCCGTTAATATAGTCTTAGATAAATTCAACACATTCTGGGTGATTCCAGATGAATTTCCTATTTCAGGAAATTGTCCAAAAGGCCTTGTAGGGAGACCGGAGTGACCACTCTTTCTGTGCTTTCTGCCACCCCGATGTCCCCTACCCCTTCTAAAGGGGAAGTTTTGTTAGTTCTCTTCCTGTTAGGTGAAGCCCTCTCACCTGGACCCTCAAAAGGGAAGATTCATCACCAGATGTACTATATGAACTATCACCCTTATTTTTAAGAATTGACCGTGGTCTTTTTTTGGTGCGACTGGGCCCTGTTTTAACCTGATTATTATCCGCAAATCTGACCGATCTGCTTAAATCAAATGGTTTCCCCCGTTGATAGTCAGAAAAATCACGGTGAAATTTCTTAATTTTTCGTTCTTTTAAAGTTTTTTCGTGCTCCATCAGTTCTGAGGATAATTTTTTAATATTATCCTGATATTTAGTGGAAGATTCAAACTTTAGAGCCTCTGAACATATATTTTTTACTTCTAATATATTTGAATCTACTGTCCTTTCATAATATTGTAACAGTATGTTCACAAATGTCATGGATCCTGTCTGAAGTGCCTCCTGCCAATCATGGTTGAGTTTATCATCTGGCTTCCCAACTAGAGGTTGACTCTGGGAGCCATATTCTGTATGCTTTAAATAACTTAAGATGCCAGTTGTTTGATCTCAGCGTCTTAAATGCTTTTGTGATTGTGTGAAAAACATATCACAATCAACCACAGATGTCTTGGCCAAACTGCCGGATCATTGCTTGGCAATCGATCAATACCAAATACTGCTATATCTTGCCGATCAGCACATAATCCAGAAAGAATGGTGTTAAGATCCATGTTGTACACACTGTTGAAATATATTACTGGTATGGACTGATGGAACACCAAAAATATAATTAGAGGTCAAATATAATGATTATGAAACCCAGTAACATCAAAATGAATGGAAATTTATCCACCAATCTTTGATGATAGGACACAGGGGTGGCAGAAAGCACAAAAAAAGTTGAAAAAGAGATCAGTATCAGATAGTCCCTAACATAGGTGAAGATCCAATTATAGGATAAAAAGTAAATTAAGGCTGTATGATATAACACTAATGACTTATATATGAGACAAGGTAAACCAACCAACATTGAATGGTTTGTATATTCAATGTTAAAATCAGGGTCCAATAGATCCTGAAAATGAGCCCCAATAGGCCAACCTACCACCTGTAGGTCATAACCATAGTCAAATGTTGTGAACCCACACTACGAGAATTGCTGAACTAGCAATAAGTCAAAAAATTTTTTGTATTTCTTGTGGTCCTGTACTTTCAAGACCCTGAACTGTTTTATCAAAAGTATAACCTAAATGGTCAAAAATGTAACAAACAGTAAAGCAACAAGCCAATATAGGATTTATGAAAAACTCTTGAAATAATCAGCCGATATTATTTTTCCCAAATACTATGCTACTAATATCACAGCCAAATTATTTCAATAATTAGTGGATACTCAATTAAGGTATATAGTAGTACCTGTACCAAATATATGGCCAGCGAATACACACACCACAAAACTGAGAATGTCAAAATTCAATTTTTAATAATGCTCAGGGGACCGAGCAGTAGTTCATTTCAAAAAAGGGAATGAGAGCTGACCATTGGTAATGGTTAACAATTGTAGCAATTGAATATATTACAATAATATAGCTGGTATTTCCATCTATGTCTTATATTCCCAACACAAAAATTATAGTTTCCAATATGTGAAATGGGAACTGTTATACTATATCAAAACTATTCTATCCAGCTAATAACCAAATATTCAAAGACTACAATAACATCTTTATCCATTTGGGTACTCATAAAATATATGTAATTTTCATACACCAACTGTTCACTAGTAACAACAGAGATTCCTTCCAAAGGAAACAAAATCTGGCACTCGGTGATTATTATCCACAATAACTACTGTATAAAAATTACAATAGTATATCTTGTATCTTCATTCATATCTTGTATACCCAAACACAAATGTTATAGTTCACAATTATCAAAAACTAGACTAAAGTGATATATCACAACCATTCCTGTCCTGCTGATAGACAAATCTTGAAGGGCCACTCTAATATCACCCTTCAAAATTAGTCAATATAAATTTGGTTCATAAACTATGTACTAATAACAATATAGAGGAAACAAAGATTGTGTATTCAATATAGTAAACCAGCTGTTGTAGATATATATCTCTCTCCCCAGTGCCTTAGGCTTAAATGCCTGAACATATGGTTGCAAGTTATCAAATAATAGGCTGTAATGGTATATCACAACTATTCTTGTCCTGTTAATAGACAAATGTTATAGAACCACTCTGATGTCTTCCTTCCAAAGATAATTATTGAAAGTTCCTTTCATGAACTGTGTACTAATAGCAGTGTGGAAAAACAGAGGATTATATATTCATTACAGTAAAAGAAACTGTTATATATATATATCTATAATAGCTTAGGATTTGATACCTAAACATATGATATATACCACATGAACAAAAAAAGCCCCACGTATGTTGTTTAAATTCCAACAGGATATGTTATCAAATCTGGTCCCGAATTGAAATGGTTATTATATAGTACCTCCCTTGACCAAAACAACAGTTGAGAGATCTTGATGTAAATTATTCCCACATTTATAATCTAATTGAATATTAAATTTGTTGTTCCCCCTTATTCCCACATCATAATCCTACAGGCAACCACTTAATAATATTTTCCAATAAAGAGTTCCAATATATAGGATTATGCCAAAAAAATATTAAACTGTTATATGATATTGATAGGCCCAGCATGTATCACAAACTAGTTTGATAATTATCGGCCTAGTGTACCCAAATATAACAAATATTTATGAGCACATTGCCCATAAACATAGGTCTCCAGTACCAGAGACAGTCACAAATAAAATGATCCCCCAATACAGGTTCGGTACATACAATATGCTCATCTAGCCAAAATTAGTATAAGGGCCATATCACAACACCGAGTTTCCACACCGTTTCATATCCTGCATGTATGCGGTATTCATTTACACTACAACCTCATTTCACCAAGTTAAAGCAGTTTCTGTAACAGTATAGACAAAATGCATAAGCACCATAGAATGTTAGTTGTGATGTAGATAATAATTAAATGTGTCCCTGAATTCTAATAAACCTATAGCCCGCTACCATAGAAGAAATATATATGTTGCTTTTGAACCCTGTATAATCGGCTATATGTTTGTTCAACCAAATGTTACTCATAGGCAAGCAAGCATTTCACTAGACACTGTAATATACACAAATTATTCCCAATGCATTTGTCCTGGATGATTATGTGTATCAGAACTCCATATATAAAGCACGGCCTTCAAACGGTCTCTCAATGTCGACACTATCTGTGTGCAAAGTTTTAATTAATGATTTAATTACACAAGTTGAGTACTGCTTTAATCTTTTCTGAAATTTTCTGATGAAGTTTGTATTGTTGTGGACAAAGATACCCATTAGTCATTTTCTTTCTTTTTTTTTATTTTTTAAACTAGGACATTAACAAATCCTAACATAACAAAACTATAATATTAACAAATCCTAACATAGCCCTCACTATAGTATTACATACATAAAAAGGTTTAATGAAATGGAAAATACTACAGGAAAAGATTATAATGTACAGAACTAGAACAATCAACCACTTCACAGAAACCTGTTCAAACTGCCTAAAGGACTGCTTAGTACAAACTTAGGCAATTAACCTAGCCCTTTGAAGTCAATGGAAAACACTGTTCTAACTTAGAATAAAACACAGTATAATAGATAAATGGGATATCTGAAAGTCTAGGTTGTGTTATATGAGAAACATGTACTGTAGGATTACAGAACTTGGTTGCTGACTCATGGCTTTACTTCATAAAGCTCAGGTCTGCTAGAGATTCTTCCATGCTAGTAGCTCATGATAAACCTGTATGCTGCCACTTGCTCAAAAAAGCAAGTGCTCTAACTCCCACTAGTTTGATCTTTCTCTTTCAACATAGCCCTTCCAACTCTCAATCCTATAAACTTCCAGAACCTAAACCCTAAACCTAAAACTCCAACCCAGTTTCCAGACTGACTCCTTGATCCCTTACCCTAAACCTCCACTTTCCCTCTCTAAATCTAAAGTCCCTGATTGCTCACTAAACCTAAAACTCCCTTCTTTCGACCTAACCTTAAAACTCCTTCCTGCTCCCTAAACCTAAATTCCCCCCTCCTGCTCCATATTTGATTTCGAGCATGAGCAATGCTTCCACCTCACAGCTGCATGCCTGAACTCCTATTGGAGTTTGAGCATGAGAAATGCTTCCTCCTCACAGCTGCATGCCTGAACTCCTATTGGAGTTTGAGCATGAGCAATGCTTCCACCTCACAGCTGCATGCCTGAACTCATATTTGTGTTTGAGTGTGAGCAGCAGCCTAACTGAGCTACAAAATGGTTGAGTCCATGGCTTTGAGTCACTGGTTTTCATGCACTTGGGAATTGAGCACGTGTTGTGAATCTGTAAACCTAATTTCCTAAACCTACAATATAAGTCATATGATGAATCACACTCCAAACACCTACATAATCTATATTCATACATATGTGTATATCTGTATATGTATACCAATCTATATCTATCTATCTATCTATCTATCTATCTATCTATCTATCTATCTATCTATCTATCTATCTATCTACTCTACCTATATTTCTATCTATACAGCTGTGTCTATGTATATGTATACAGGAACAACATTGTTTCGATCAGTTATAGCTACATTACACTGCAATGCATTGAATAGTAATAACAGAAGTTCAATGAAACTCCTCCCCCTCCCTGCACAACCATAGTGCTAACATGGATTCTGCAGATGGAGTAATTCAACCACAGCAATCAGGGCCCAGTGAAAAGGGTGCAGGTCTGCTGCTGCTCTTTTCATACTGCTGACAGATTCTGCATGATGAACTCACTGTACCAGATCATAGATTCAAAGAGCCTTGACTCGGCAAATTACACACACACACACACACACACACACTATATATATATATATATATATATATATATATATATATATATATATGATGCAGATATCGATATTAATATAGATTTCTATAGAAAAGTCTTGGAGAGGCTCCACTCTGCTATAGTATGTGATGATCTACAGTATTAAACTATGTGGGGAATTGCTGCATCTATTTTGGAAAACAGTAATGATGTAACTTGTGAGGCAAAAATTACAAACTGGTAAGATATGCAATTTTTCTGTTAGAGGGAACATGCTCAGCTTTTTCTTTCATTCTTCAAGATATTGTCTCTACAATGTATGCTTCACAAGTGAAAGATAAAACAAGTATATTTCCAACAACAGTTATGCCTTATCTATCACTAAGGGCTATGTCACCTCATATCATCACATTTTTTTCACATAGATGTTGTTATTTTCGTTTAAGCTCACAAAAGATGGTATCTCATATGACAAGGCTTTGCACAAGGGATGATTATAATGGATCCAGATAATAATAAGAGTGACTAGCAAGCGCTGTGAAATGGAAACAAAATGTGAATGTGTTTATGTGTGTACACTTGTCATCATATACAGTATGTATATATATATATATATATATATATATATATATATATATATATATATTTATGTGTGTTTGTGTGTGTGTACATATGCATACATATAGTATACTCATCATGTATTCTCGCTGTCTCTGTTGTCATACACACACACACACATGCACACACACACACACACACACACACACACACACACACACACACACACACACACACACACACACACACACACATGCAATAAATGTATATCTTTAGTAACACAAGTAGCTTGATTTTTTTTGTTTGCTGGTCAAGTGTATTCATTTACAGTTTACACCATCCTTGAGATTCACAAAAGAATATTCTATAAGTGACAAAATGTTTCAGGAAGAATGTAAAAGATGTACTATTTCAGTAGTTGCACAATCAACTCCTTTCTTTGTGACCTTAATTTTATGCACATACTATGAATAATTAGTTCCTGAAAACTTTTAGCTGGATTTACACATTTTCCAGAAGTTGTCAAGGACAACTTACCACTGAAGAGTTAACTTATGCTTTATTAATGAGAACCCTGATAAACAAATAATACCTAATGTGTCCTTCTCTTTGGTTTGGAGCCTATAATTATACATTCCAGATGAAAGGCCAAATGGATTTACAACAGCGTCATGCATTGTGATAGAAGCATATATTTTCCTTTGAAGAATATGTAAATATTGTACTAATCAAGGGTTCTGGAATTCCAAATGCCATAAAAGGTTATGACCTGCAGCCCTGCTAATAACTGACTAAGGGCGTACACTAAGTATTGCTGAGTGACAGCTACCATGGGGTGTTTTGCATGAAAAGTAACCTCCAGTAAATGACCTCTGCCTTCCTCTTTTCAATTTTTTGACAGTAATGAATGTAGAGGGGTGTTTATTCACATCAAGTGTTATTTACGCCTAATATTCAAGAAATGAAATATAGTGTGTGTGATCCTTGAATCTAATAGAGAGCAACACATTTTCTGCCATAATTAAAGCAGAAGTCCTCACCAGTTTATTCAAATGCCTTTATGACTCCTTGAAAACCTGATTGAAACATATATTTATATTTTTGCTAAAGGCAGTTTAATTCATACTTAGGAAAACGGAAATTAGAAGAAATCAAATCAGTTCATATATTATACATTTGCTGTCCTGCTAAGCTTCTTAATACAGTTCTTTATGATAATTTAGTTATTCTTGGCAGTTATGTTTGCATAGCTTATTAAGGGTGATTAGACTGTAATTAAAATCAAAGCTGAGTGAAATCAATATTATTTAAAGTACCTAAAATGTCACACCTGAGGGTGAAAGGTACAACATTTAAATTCCTACCGCTGGCTGTATGGTGCATGTGTTTCTATAGTTCTGTGGATATAGGACAAATATGCATCTTTGGTCGGTACCACTGAGCAACAGCTAAGTGAAGGAGGAAGCTGAACATATGCCAGTTTTCAGAGTGTTGCCTTCCTTGAGACAGTAGGGAGCTTTTGAATATGATTTATTTGTTAGGCATGTAATGATCTGTAGACTGCTTCCTAGTACTTACCTGTGAACCTATGAATGAGATATGTACAGTATTATAATACCAGGTGGGTATATAATAAGAACAAATACAGCCTGTGATATCAAAATACCAAGCTGTGTGTATAGTATGAAAAATTCACAGTTTGGAAGGAAAAAACATTTCCATCCAATGTTTGGAACTGTAAAATCCAGTCTTCTGAATGTATTTCTGTCATTTTTCTTTAGTCGACAAAGCTGTGAGGGACTTTGCCCCCTATATCTCGTAATTATGAATGACATCTCAATTTGTGTCAGTCTCATAATGCTGCACTACAGTGTCACTTTTGGGATATAAGCAGGTTCATGGGTTCATGGGTATATACTAGGGTAATGACCACTACGGCCTATATAAGCCTAGCAGTGCAACCCAACCCCATTCATTAGAAGTGGGTATATTAGGAATTTACTAGAGGTAATGTGGTGGGAAAGTTAGTTTGGGCATTACTGTCTACCTCTGTCTATCAGAGACATGGGGGCCACATCCAGGGAGAATTTCTGATTTCCCATCCATTGGTTAAGGTTACTCTTAAATAGGGGTTAGGGATGGACTCTGCTTCACATGAAAGGGAAGCCTGTTCCAGAGCATGGGGATCCTCTGAGACAAATATCTATCTCACCAATAAGTCTTATTTATGTCACAGGCAAAATTTAAATCCTTGGATGTAGTGGTTTTGATGTTGTTAATTTTGTGGATGTGCAAAAGGCCCATCAGAGCTGAATTCAAGGATGCCTTGTATGCCAGGCATAGATCTCCTCTCAGTAACCTGTAGGAGACAGAGTATAGAGATAGGGCTTTAAGACAATTCATATAGGACAATGTCTTTATATCCTGGATTCTCCTTGTTAGTAACCTTTGCGGTCATTCCAACTGTTACATATGTCTGGTCATGTACATGCTGAAGGGGGCATTATACTCAGTGATGGGTCTGATAAGGGCCAAATAAAGTGCCACTATGACTTACTTGCCCTGGATGCCACGCCCTTACTTATAAGTTAAATGATGTAGAATGATTTTTTTTCTACCTCTGCCATATGTTGGAGAAAAGCCAGATTACTGTCTACATATGTTTCCAGATTCCTAACTATCAGGTCAACTCTTAGGGGTGCCTTATAAATGGAGTAATTAGGCTGGTTGGCAGTTTTTCCAAATGGCACTATAATGCATTTCTTGGTATTGCAGAACCAGTCATTTGTCTTTGTTAGATCCTCTTGTAAGATGTTTGCATCAAGGGAGGAATCTATGATAGCTCCCAATTTGTGGTCATCTGCGAACTTAGTCAGCCAAAGGCCCTTGATATTAGCATTTACCTCCAAGAAGTAGATGCCAAATAAGAGCAGTCACAGCATAGAGCCCTGAGGTACCCTGCTGGTGAGATTCACACCAATCCTGACTTCCTGGGTCCTGTCTGTGAGCCAGCTGGCAATCCAGTGAGTTATATAAGGGTTTGTAGATTCACAGAGTAGTACTAGGCTATCTGCTCTTGAGAGTCATTTTAAGCCTAGCCAATTACATCCATAAGAATTAAACCCTACACCTTGTGTCTGTAAGGTAAACACCTTAACCATTATGCTCACTGTGGTGTGTTTGTCAGCTATTCCCAAGTGGGGTATTGTATTGGGCACCTTAGCCAGGTCCAGGTAGACGGTATGCACCATTTCCCCCTCATCTATTGCCTTTGTGACCTTCTTAAAGAAGTTCACCAGGTTTAGGAGGAATTACCTTTCATGACAAAGCTGGACTAGATTGGGTCCGGTGTCTGAAAGTTGCCTATGTCTTTGTTGGTCATTTTCATGGTAATTCATTCCATGGCTTTACATATTAGACTAGTAAGACTAATAGGCCTGCAATTTCTGGGGTTGGTTGATTGTCTACCTTTGTGAAGTAAGATAACCATTAAAGTCCTCCATTTTCAAGGTACAAAGACTGTTTTAAGGCTATAGTTGAAAAGCAACTCAAGTGGTCCTGATAGGTCATCTTTCGATATATATAGGCGGCATCCTGAGATATTGTTGGGGCCCACTGAGGTTGTGCTTTTGGCCATATTGAGCACCAACAGGACCTGAACATACAAGGCTTTTTGCAGAGCCAACTGCATTTTGATCTTCCAACATTAAAAGCATGGGGATAGACTGAGGAGCTACTTACATTATTGTTTATGCATATGTATGCCTGCTTTATTTTAATGCATTCCTACAGACCAGACAGACTCAAACCAAAGTGTCCATTGTGTTAAATGTAATACTTCTGCTCTTCAGAATGCTCAAACACAATGCTTATTTCTCTGCTTTACATAGATTTAAATTTCATTGATTATTTTCAGAAGCATCTTTAAAACTACTTTTAATTCCATTCTACTCTTAATGTTAAACCAGCAAGTGATTTTGTAACAAATAAAGATTCTAGTATCTTATTTGATTTTTTTATTCACGTTTTACTTAGTTTTTCTCTGTAACAACACCCACAAAAAGATGTCATGGTAGGTATTAGGCATTGATTTACATACATCTGTTATACATTATAATAAACAAAAACAGTGCATCTCTTTAGAACTAGAGATACTTGTGTTTTTTCTACTGCATAAGGTGTTCCACCCACAAGCTTGTTTTTCTGTAAAGTAAGAAATTCTAACTAATGTTTAGCATGGAAGTATAGTAGTCATAGTTTTCAACCATTCAGGGACAGATGCAGAAGTAATCAGTGATATTCAGGGACACTTTTAAAATATTAATACTATTAACTAGAGACATTCACAGAATAACAGAATGTGAATAAATATACATTTTCTGAAGTAAAAGAAGTCTATAACTGATGTTAATTAGTGTCATTATTTATTATATGTAATTCACTACCTTTTCTCCAAGTGTCACCAGTTTTAGTAGGGATTAAGAGGGACAGACCTAAAATTTGAGTCAAAATCAGGGACATCCCTGAAAATCATGCACAGTTGAGAGGTAGGACAGTAGCCTATACATTAGTTTAGTTACTGAGGAGTCATGGGTTTGGTCTTTTATGATGTCATGGGATGTGTTTTCAGCAGCAAGATAAATTTCATGGAGCACACTTTTTGAGTAAAAGGCTGCAAAATGCGGCATTGACTACAGTACACAGGTAACAAACACCTTGATAGATTTGTTAATTACACTTCCTTCAAAAAGTGGCCTTTGTTGTTCCAGTATGGGTTAGTCTCAGCTACATGAAAATAACGGTATAACTAGATTCTGCAGATTGTACAGGAACCTTCCAGGCTTTTGTCCTGTCTTTTCTTGTGTTTTTCATCTCTTACTTGATAGTCTAAATGCTTATTGCAATCCATCTTAATCTCAGACTTCATTCTTAGGTTATGGAACTCTGTCACTAAATTTAGCAACAGGAATGAAGTAAACAAAAAGGAAATATTGGTTAAATACATTTAGCTTATTTGTTATATCTTGATAGCAATGTTACTGCACCATTTAAAGCTGGACTGATTTGTTTGAGAAGTCAAATGATTTTGCGAGAGAACTGTGTACTTTGTCAGAAGAAATGCTTATAATAGGACTGCTTGAAACAGAGTTCTCCTTAAGAGCAAAGCTTCAGAGGATAAGCATTTTTACTTTATGAGCAAAAGAGAATATCTGGCATTTTGACTGATCATGACGAACTTGATTGTATTACTAGGCATAAGGTCTAGGAGTAATTTCACTTAGCCAGACACTGTTCCCCTGGATCTCATGTCAAGTAACTATTTATGAACCTAAGATATTATGATCAAGTTCTTGAGAATCTGTCAAACCACTGGGTATTCTCTTCTGGCTTAATGCTCACGTCTATCAGTTCAACTGCTTTTTTTTTTCTATTTGGAGTGTTTTAGTTCTTCTTTCTTCATTTGGAGAGAAATAGTTTTAGAGTTAGAGTTTTAGTGCATTTTTGCCCAGTTTTAATTTTGTTACTTTGTGGATGGGATGTATAGATGTCAAAATAACAGCGCTTCTGCATCAGCAAACTGTAACAAGGATATTGATCCACCATTTTTACTGCAACAAGTGCTAACAATGTTCTGCTAAAAATAAAATTAAGTGCATGAGCTTAATCATAGAATATCCAATCAACATATCTAATGGTGAAGTGTGAGGCATAAAGCAATATAAACTGCCAGAAGCACCTGATGAGTGGCAGAGCCCTCAGCAGATTCAAAATGAAATCTATTATGCAAATAAAAAGCTCTGTGCATTTTATATTCAACCATGGTGCCATCAAGAATTAAAGCCAAACACCAAACTTTTGAGATGTTTTGGGTCCAGTTTGGAATGTTTTATTTATTTATTTTTATTTACGCTTTCTTGAACAGGTTAGTCACACTAGATCAATGGCCTCTTTCCAGGGGAGACCTGAGGTGGTTTTCATACTGATTATAGAAAATTTGCCTGGACCATTGGGGAACTTCCCCTACACTTTTTGATCTGTCAGGAAGCCAGATGGCAGAGCCCAGAAGAGAGGTGTATGGATCAGGAGAGAGTATATGTATGAGTCATGTTAGAGCAAGACACAAATGCAGAAAATGATGTTGGAAAGGAATAGAGTGGAAAATTATGTTTTTTTTTTAATAAAATGGATACATGTGGTGTGGACAACGGATTACCAGGTAACATAGTAATGGCGGTACAGAAAGGAGGGCTTGAAAATAATGTTTTACGCACTATGATAGATGAGGCAGAACTGGAGGATGATGCATTGGTTGCAAGGTGACACCGAGTACCTACGAAATGACACAAAGATGGAAGAAGAGGAAGACACGGATACTATTTCAAAGAATGGAGATATGCAAATGGAAGGAAAGAAAAAAAACAGGGTGATTTGGCAGTAACAGAACCAGCGGAAGCTGAAAAAGGGGTCTATAATGGAAGACCAAAAGTTTAAAATCACAAATGCTCTAAAGAGCGAAAATAATGGACCTCAAAGTACTTTTTTGAGATCACAGTACAGTGAAGATCAGAATATTTACCCTTTCCTCACTGTAATGCAATCTCAGAGTTGGAATATATATTTAACAGGGAGTGTGGGGGGCACAGCCCCCCACAATAATGATGTTGAGGTCCGGCATTTTCGCTCTTTAGAGCATTCGCGATTTTAAACTTTCGGTCTTCTAATATAGACCCCTGAAAAAGATATTACAAAGGCAACTGTTTAATTTCTGATATCCACCTGTTGTTGCAAAAGCTGCTGAAAAAAAAAAAGCATTTGCAGGCATTTAAAAGACAGAACTCTATGGTTAGAGTAGAGACACAAAATGGATAAATTATTGCTAGGTATTTTGTGTTGGATAATATTATTTGTGATTTGGGCTTCATTCCAGAAGATGTGAGAGACATACTTTATACTGGAAACAAAACGTATCATGAAGTAACATTTGAGACTTTTGAAAAAAGATGATAGATTTAGGACTTTGCTCAAGACTGAATCCTTTTGATCACATTGGAACTATTTTTAATAAAGGGGTCTGAAAGAATGTTAAACAGAAAGCTGAGACTACAATTTAGAAATGTAGAGGTGATGAAATATGAGTTTGATTGAAGAAAAATGTAAAGGTGTTTACGAAGTTAAGAAATGTTATGATGAAAAGAATTATAGAATGGTGGATGGGTTATTTGGTATGCTTAAACAGTAAAGATGGAAAATGGAAAAAAGTAATGTTAAGATATTGGTGAGAACCCAGAACATGTTTTCAGTGTGATAAAGGTGATCATTTAATAAATGAATGTCCAAAAAGAAAACAATTATCAATAAGGGGAATTGAGGCTTGGGGTTAAGGGCTGTGAAATACAGTGCAGGAAGTATAGCTGTAAAAACAGTTTTGGTTTGACTGTAAAAGATAGAAAATACAGGGCCTGAAGAAAATGTTGAAAAAGGTGATGTATTATCAGAAAGTGAGAGAGAGAGTGTGATGATTTCTAATGATGAAGGGGAAATAAAAATAGAAAATGTCATAGGAGAGGAATGGGTAATATAATACTGATGTACAAAATAAGTTTGAAAATTTAAATCACAAAGGAGGTGAAGCTGGTAAGGAGGAGGAGGAACAAAAAATAAAATTACAACAAAGGAAAATTGCAAAGGAGAGAAAGGGATAGTTTTAGGATTATATCATTAAATATCAATACCATAATAAATGAGAAATGCAAATTAAATATCATTTCTTGGTACAAAATGCAAAAGTGTGATATGGTTTAATTGTTGGATGTCAGATTTCTTAGTGAAATAAAGAGAAAGCACACTGAGGTAGTTTTAAGGAGGAAAAGTTTTGGTGAAGAGTTATGTTTGGAGATTACTATTATGACAAAAATAAATAAATAAATAAATAAGTAAATAAACTGACATGAAAATTACAGATTTTATTGTAGTACAATAAGGAAGTTGTTTTGCATATGACATAAGAGATGTTATTGAAATGTGGAGAACAATTGCAATTACACAAATAAAAAAAGACAGTCACTATAAAAAGATTAATGCCTAACATGGACATTGATATAATAGGGATTTCAGTTGTGATTTAGGAAATGGTCATAGGTTTGAAGGTGTATACGAGGCTAATAACCACTAGGGTTCTTAAAAGGCTAGCCATGCAACCAAAATATGATCCAGAAATTTGATTTATATTTAATTTATATAGGTGTTTTACTGACTGCCTCTGTCCATCAGAGACATATGAGCCAGAGTGGGGTGAATTTCCAATTACCCATACATTGATCCAATTTATACTTAAATAGGGATTTGGAGGAACTCTGCTTCATGTGGATGGGGGAGTCTGTCCCAGAGAATGAGTATTCTCTGAGAAACATATCTGTCTTTCTAACGTCTTATTTATGTCGCAAGCAATATTAACCTAGTAGTTCTGATGCTGTTTGTTTTGCAGATGTGCAAACAATTCATCAAAACAGGGTCAGGGATGTCTTGCATGCCAAGCATAGATCACCTCTCAGAAGTCTGTATGATGCCAAGTAAAGAGACAGGGCTTTGAGGTGATTAGCATAGCACATTGTGTTTACTCCATGTATTCTTATTGTAAGGAACCTTTGTGGATGTTCCAGTTGCTGTATGTGTCTGGCCATGTACATATTAAAGGGGCATTATACTCTATGATGGGCCTGATGAGGGATGAGTACAGTGTTATGATGACCTCTCTGAACCTAGATGCCATACGCTTAGTTATAAGTTGAGCAAAATAGAAAGATTTTCTTACTATCATGTACACATGTTTGCTGAAGGGTAGGCTACTATCTGCATGAGTTCCCAGAAACCTGACTAGTGATTCCATTTTTAAGGGTGTTTTATTGATGATGTAGTTACCTGGGGTGGCAGACTTCCCAAAAGGTACTATAATGCATTTCTTGGTATTGAGTTTTAAGCCATGGCTTTGACATCAAGCATTTGTCTGTATTAAACCTTCCTGAAGGGTATTCTCATCTTGGGGGGATTCAGTGAGTGCTCCCAGTTTGACAGTAGGATAAATAAATATGGATTCTCGAACATAGAGGAATTATGATAAATAAATTGCTACAGATGGGACTAAAAATCCTATATGTATAAAATAGGAAGTATTAAAACAGAGACAGATTATATAATATTTTATAGGATTAATAGAAATTAGAGATGTGACATATAATGTATATTTCACTGATACTGTAGTACAAAACCAGAGTCTGCAAATATGGGTGCATATACAAAAGAAGGGAAGGGTAATAAGAGGTCTATAGGAGAGCTAGTTAAAGATGGGTGGTTTAAGGAGGACATAGACTGTTTATGGTGTGACCATTTTTCAATTATGTCTTTTTATGAAGGATAGTTGGTGGATTGCCTTTAAAGAAAAAAATATAAAAACAAATGTATAAAAGTAGAAAATATTTTAGAAAATTAAAAAAGGATAACTATACAGAACTGATTTTAAGAAAGAACAAAAAGGAAATGAGAATGAAACAGAACTATTTTGTGAAAATATGAAAAATAAGTTCAATGATGTTTAAACTGTATATGTATTAAAGGGAAGTGTGAGGATGTGCTGACTTTTTTGGGGGAAAGTAAAGTATGAGGAAGGAAGAATGGGGTGTTTACAAGGAGAAGATGGGAAGATATTTTTATGGTATGTAAAATATTAGGAATGAGGTAAAGACGTATGTAAAGGAATTATATAGAAATTGAGGATTAGAGGGAGTGGATGTAGGGAAAGTTAAAAAATAGAGGATATCTTTCTGATTAATTATTTTTCTGAGTATAATAAATTATTGCAGAATACTAGACAAATGATTGTTCCTGGTCCAGATGGGATAGGATATGAATTTTATAAAAAAATGGAAGATAAGAAAATGATTATTATTAGGATTATGAATATGAATGACTAGATTCAGAATGGTTTTAATGATAAAATAATATGCAAAGGGATTATGACATTAATATACAAGAATGGGATTGAGCTGAAATTCGAAACTTAATGCCTTTAACATTAGATAACATAGATTATATTCATAGATTATATTGATGATCATTATTTTTTATTTATTTTGTTTATTTTACATTTGTTAACCTGGATTGTCTGACTGAGCAAAAGCCCTTTTTCAGCAGAGGCCCGGGGAGAAAAGCTCCAAAACATAGTTACAAAAATATAACTGTTACAAACACAGTTAACATTATAATCATTCATAATAAAACTTGTAGAACAGTTATCATATATATGCATACATTTTTATCATATATATGCAGTTACAATTATCTATAAAAATGTTATGAAGAATACTGCAGCAGAAGGAAAGGAGATAGTGTTAGGTAAAAATGGTGAAGTAGACTAGTTTAAGTTGTAAAAGTTTTGGTATAGAGGAGAAGAAATGATGGTAAAACAGAGGAAGTTAGGTTTCTTATTTACTGAAGGCATATTCAAGGAGAGTGAGAACAGGTACAAATCTAGTGAATTTATAAGTACTCTTTAGTGGCTAGTTTGAATACTTTAGGATGTAAAAGTGATCTAACGTCTTGTGGGAGTTTGTTCCAAGCAATAGATGATGGTAGCTGTATGTAATGGCTCCTATTTTGGACTTGGGCTTGTAAATTTGTAAAAGGTCTTGGGTGGAGCTCCTGAGTATTTTGGATGGGACATAGTGGGAGATTATGGTGCCTAGTGCTGGACAGTAGGATGGTGAATAAATAATGGAGTGTAAAATTTGGAGCTGAGAGAGGAGGAGGAGGTGTGGTAGTTCGAGCCAGTTTAGATGTCTAAGAGAGATACAGTGGTGAGATTTGTAGGTTTGTTGTGCAGCAAATCTGGCTATTTTGTGATAGGTTGATTCGTGTTTGGTAAGTAAGATGGATTAGCATTTGTGAGTATTTGGGAGCAGTATGTTAGGCATGGCAAAAGATAAGCATGTGAGATTGTGGTTCTAGATTCAGGGGTTAGGAATTTTTTATTTCTGTAGAGAAGTCGTAGTTTTTGATGGGGTTTCCTGATACAGTTATTTATATGGAGGTCGGATTTTAGCTGATCATCAATGATTATACCAAGGAGTTTAGTACTAGAGTCAGCAACTATGAGAGTGTGATTTTGTGATTTTATTTGAAAAGTAGATTTGATATGAGTAACAGTTTTGGGGAGAAGGAGTAAGAGTTTGTTTTTTTAGGGATTAAGGATGAGCTGATTATTGGTGAGCCAGGTTTCAACAGAGTTGAAAGATGACTGGGTAGCTGTTAGAAGTTCAGAGGGTGAGTTAGCAATGGTGATAACTGTGGAGTTATTTGCATATTGGACTAATAAGAATTGTGGACAAGAGGAGTAAAGTGAGTTGGTGAAGATATTGAAAAGTAGTGGTCCAAGGATGGATCCTTGGGGAACACCTATTTTCACTGGAAGGGGATATGATAGTGAGGAGTGCCAACTTACTGATTGCTGTCGGTCTGTGAGATAGCTGGAGAACCATGCTATTGTAGTAGAGAAGTTGAGATAAGAGTGTTTATTCAGTAGCAGAGGATGTGAGACAGTGTTGAAGGCTTTTAAGAGGTCAAGGAATAAACATGAGATAGGTTTATGATTATCTCTAGCTATAGAAATGGTGTTGAGAAAGGAAAGTAGAGATGTAGTGGTACTATGTTTGGGTCAGAAACCGTGCTGTGTGGTAGTGAGGAGTGTGCCCTGTATAAGATATTGCATTATTTGTGTATGTATACATTTTTCTAAGACTTTAGACAGAAGGGGGAAGATAGCTATTGTTCTGAAGTTTGAGAGTTCTGTGGAATTGCCACCTTTGTGAATAGGTATGGTGTAGAATTGTTTCCAGATAGCAAGTACTTTAGCTTTAGAGATGGAACGGTTGATTAAAATAGATACTGGCAAAGCAATAGAGGGAGCAGCAATCTGAAGAAAGTAAGATGGGATACTGTCAACAGCAAGAGAGCATGGTTTTAGTTTGGAAAGAAGGGTTTTGATGTAAGCAGTAGGGACTGCTTTAAGGAAAAAAGAGTTTGAAGAGTTGGCTGTGGGTGGTGGTTCCAAGCAATTTGAAACATTGTTACTGGAGTATTATAGATTAGGATTGAAATGTTTGGCTATTGACTGAATGAAATATGGATTGAAGGTGTTAGACGTCTTTTTGGGAGATTTGTCAGGAGATGGATTAGGTGAAGTAAGATTACCAGGATGAAGTATTTGGTTTATGGCATTCCAAAATTTTTCTGGATCTGATTTTAGGGCAGCTGGAGGGTTATAGTATAAATCTTTTTTATCTTTAGCAATAAATTTTTTGTCTTATTTCTCAGTTCTTTATACTTTTGCAGATCCGCTGGTGGTTTAGTTTGGGTCCAAGTTTTCCAGGCTCAGTCTCTGGGTGTCAAGAGAGTGTGAGTATTCTTAGATAGCCAAGGGGATATTGTAAACATAATAGAAGAAGGAATAATTTTAATAGAAGAGAGAAGTATTAAATATTTATTAATAAATGTAAAGGAAATAGTATGCAATATTAAAGAAGAGGCGCCAATGGTAAGGTAGTAATTTGTGACTTGGAGAAGGTTTATGATACAGATGATCATAAAAATATGTTAGAAATTTTGAAAAAAATGTGGATTATGAGAAAAATTTATTACGACTATAGAAATAATATATGGAAATTTGTATGCTAGAATAATTGTCAATGGATGGTTTAACAAAGAAATTAAGATAGAGAGGGGGGAGTTAAGCAAGGATGCCCAGTGTTCTATTTGCATTAGTAAAAAATAAAACAAGAGTGATCCGATTTGTGGTACACTAAAAAATAAAATAACAAAAAAGCACAATGGGACAAATTCACTGTTTTAGAGTTTTAAATTTAATTAACCACTTTCGTCTTAGACTTCTTTAGAAACAATTTATGCTTAAAACCACCTATAATATAAATACAATTTAGCAAGTAATCACAACATTAGAACACTTAATTACATGTTTAAAAACATTACATAAAATTAATCAATTCATATACAAAATCCTTTATTAACTTTAAGTCTCCTTTCCCTCAACAAATTTTGATATTTATCATTCCATTTAGCCCAGGAATGTGATCAACTTTCAGTTTGATTTGCCATTCAGTTTCTTTCATCTCAGCCATATTTTTATAGTTCCCCCTCTTAGATCTAGCAGAACTTGTTCCAACACTGAAAATATTTTTTTTTGTATTTTTTTACAAATACTAGAATGTTTAAAAAGCATTTTTCCTCTTTCATTTAATTGACTATAAATGTTCTTTAATTCTTTCATCTAAAGTTCTTGTGGTCATGCTTACATCAAAGTCTTGACACCCAGAGCACAAGCTTATATACATTACTTCCTTAGAATTGCAGGTAAATCTACCAATACTCCCAACTGTTTATTCTGAGAGATCTTTCATGAATAAATCTACAAGCTATGCAAGTCCCACATTTATATGTAGCTTTGCTTTTATTTGTAAGAACCAGTGGGATCTTTGTATATTCCTTATACAATAATGTTTTAAAACTATTGGTTTTCTTATACATAAATAATGGACGACTGCTTTGGGGGTGGCAGTGTAGCTTATGTTTTAAGCAGCTATAGGGAAGGAGACAGGTTTAGGAAGCAGAAGGGAAGTTAGGGTTAGGGAGCAACAGGAGAAAAGAAGGTAAGAGACAATGAGTGGTGTTTTAGGATTAGGGAGCATTTGGGGAGTTTAGTTTTAGGGAGTAATTGTGGATTTTAGGGTTAGAGAAGGGAGTTTTAGGTTTAGGTTGTTGTTTCAGAATTTAGGCTTAAAGAGTAGGAGGGAAGGTTTAGGGATAGGCAGCAATTAGAGACATTAAGGTTTAGGAAAGGAGTTTTAGGGTTAAGGAGTGAGAACTGAGGTTAGGGATAGGGTCTGGGTTGGAGTTTTACAGAAATAGTTAGTGCTCAGATATGGCTAATGAATTTAATGATGGATGGTATGAGGGCTATGTAATTAAGTAGGATCATGCTAGTGGAAATCAGGGCACTTACAGTTTAGAAGAAATGACAATGAGCAAGTGTATTGCAAGCTACTAACTCACACACACAGAGTAGATCAAAACTACTAAAGCAAATTTAGTAATATCAAGCATCTTTAAAGTATATAGGGATACAGTGCTATTAGATAAATGTATAGAGCAAGTGGTAATTGCAATACATTTGTGCATCATTTGAGAACTATGCAAATATGCAAATGTGAGAATATTGCCCATAATATGGTAATATTTGTATGAAAATGATTCTGATAATGTGAATTACAGTATGGTAAACTCTGCCTGTGTTCATGAAGGTTTTCTATGAGTGCTCTGGTTTCCTCTTATATTCCAAACACATGCAGTAAGTGGATGGGGACTCTAAATTGACCATAAGTGTGAGTGCATGCATGTGTGGTACAGAAGAAAGACCAGTAGACTTTGTTCGATCTCCCCCCTTTGGCTCCTTGTAAATCCCTTGGATAATGGTGACTGTCCACACAGTCATGCTAAGAAACAGCTGCAACTTATAAGAGACTGGTAGAGAGAGAGAGAGAGAGAGAGACAGACAGAGAGAGAGAAAAACAGCATTTCAGATAATAGTGTACAGACAATAATGCTACACTATTATGTTTCATCTTTTCAAACCTTCTAGTTAATATATAAAAGCAAAGTAAGGTGCTTTAGCAAATTACTACATTGAAAAAAATGCTTCTATGCATATATTAACTGTTTTTTTCTACATTCTGTCTCTCTTTAGGTGATATTGACTTGGGTTTAAAGTCCTAGCGACTTGATGAATTAAAGATCAAAAAAGAAGTCAGTTCCCTGCTAGTCTTTTCTACATTACAATGTAATTAAGTTACAAGTGATGCTACCATCAGTTTACATAGCGCTTTAAATACTTGGTATTAAAACAAGTCTGTACCATAAAATAATCACAGAGCTATGTAAAAGTTTTGCACAAACAATAAATAGAATGCTGTGTGCAAGAAAAAATTCAGAAATTAAGAAAGAATGGCTAAAGTGAGGAATCACTGCAACAAAGTTCTCCTAGGAACAACATATTATCCAGAACTGAAAAACTCCAACCAATGTTCAGTTAGGATAATTTGAGAACATTTTTCAAGCACTCCTAATAATGTAATTTAAACAACCTTCAAATCTAAAGAATCTTCTTGTCAGAAGCACAATTATACCAGAATAGAACATAGTCCAAAATGACACAAAATGATGCAACCATTTGAATTGCAAACCATGTCTCATGATTTATGTGGCTTTCAACATAACAGTTTCATAAACATAGGGTTCTAAGTATAGGGTTTATTTATGCACAGTCTAAAAAATGAGGTTTATCTAATCAAATGCAGGAAATATCCAGATACAGGTTATATAAGAAGGACAGGCCAGCAATACAGAACTAGGATGAACTCCCATAGACACTCAGTTACAAATAAAATGGCTGACAAACCAGTGTCACCACAGCATTGCCCATCTGATCATTCAGTAGCAGATATGACAGTTATGGTTCTTTGAGGATATTTCTGTACTCGTTTGGAAATAAGAACAATGGAGATTAAATTAATTCAGTCGTTCGGTCTGACATTCAGTGGTTTGAACCTAGCTACTGTTCTTATGAGAAGCTACAGTACTTAAGAATAGTTACCACTGAACAACTGCCAATGGACACAAATAAGTTACTGAAGAGCAACATTTTTTCTGTGAATGCATGATTTGTAATGAATTTACTCTGAGTCTAAATTCTGATGATCTCCAGATGTTATGTTATGTTTTTTTCACCTGTGTTTATTCATGAGAAGAATGAAGTTACTTTCACATAAGACAATATTCTAGTCAAAATAGTAGTAACCATAAACTTAAGTCAGTAAAGTCTTAATGTTCAGACAGTTTTAATAATAAAACAAACCTTTGTCCAGTTTTATTGGTTTTCAGAAATGTAGACTGATATAACAACACATTTTTTTTTCTTTTTCTTTCTTTCTCTCTCTTTTTTCTTCTCTTCTTACTCTCATTTTGGTAAACCACTACTGATGTAGTGCATTAACTCCACACAAAATTCATACATTTAACCCTATATCTTATTCTGTTGAACAAACAAACAAAAAAAAACACTAACCATTGAAGACTGTAGTGCATATTGAGATGGACCTAAACAAATGTATTTTTGTTTATAAGTACCTAAATGCCATTCTAAGAACATGGTTAATACATCATCAGCTATTTATATGCAACAAATGAAATAGATTACTTGCTATCTATTATTCTAGCTTTGAATATTACGTTCTTATTAACCATGAGCTCCAAAGCAGTTTCAGATATTAGCCTCTTTTAGATATTCTAACAAATTGCTCCTAAAGGTGGAGTAGTCTGTTTCATTTCCAACATCCATCCACAGGTAAAGGACTCTAATTTGCTAAGGCTTCTTTCTGAAAGCTCTTTTCTCCAATTGCTGATGTGAAAGCTGACCTATGCATCACACAAAGATTATTCTACATGTGTTATTAGACTAGAGAGAGATCCCTTTATTCACCTTGTGTTCAAAAAGAGGGGAGTACCTATTCTGCTGGAGATTCATGGCTTGTATTGTTTATAAAAGAGTTGCTCAGACAGTAAAAGGGTGCCAGATGGCCTTTTGTAAATGAAGGCAGTGATGTTCCTTTTTTGGTCCAAACTAAAAACAGTAAAATGGAAAATCTAGAGATTTTATTAATAGCAATCTGAAGCAGCTAAGTGTCTTGGCTGGAATTTAAAGCTATTACTGGGATGTCGTATTTAAGTTTACGTGGTAAAAATGTTAATATTTTCCTGTCTGCATTTTGAAGTAAGGTAATTGCATAGTGAATATGGATTAAAGTGATTTATCATTTTATCAACCATTACTTTTGTATGGATTTTAAATGGTAACACTGGATCAAACAATAGATTCTAGGACTTTTAAGTCTAGACTTTTGCTAGCAAATTTCTTAATGGATCAAACATATTAATGCCATCCCTGGGTTTAGTTTTTTATTGGTTCCAAATAATACAGAGATAGCGTTCTTGATATTAACTGAAAGTTTGTTTCATTCAACCTACTTAGGGTATATGGTTCCCTACTATAACTGCCTTTTTAGACAGTGAAAATTTGGTTCAGACCTAATGATAACAATATCATCTACATATAATTGTGAACTCTGAAGATGGAAATATGTGATATCATTTTGAAAACAGAGAAAAAGATTGTCCCTGAAACAGATCTTTAAGAAGACTTGCTATGAAAGTTCCTAAACTAGAGAGCTGGTTATCTGACTACACATTAAATGTTCTGTTTGTAAGATTGTTCACTACTCCTTTCATTCTACTGTCTCTAAATCTCCAAAAATGTAATTTTTATATTAAAATATGACAAAGTATGCATTTAAATGCTCACTGAAGTGCAAATAAATGCCCTCTGCTAAGTGTTATAGTGAAGTGGGTTACTGTCTTCTTTATTTCTGTGCTAACATTTTCAGTGATTTTTCTATATTGGTTTGGGTAAATAAGGCTGATTGGACAATTAGAGCAGTTTGAATCAAGATTAAAAAAATGAATAACCTTTCTAAATAAATTTGCTTTATAGGACAAAAGTGTATATTTACTCATTTCCTAAATAATTTTATCTGATAGGACAAATTATCTCTTTGCTGTATAAATAGCTAATTTTCTTCCTTAGTCTTTAACCAGAAACGTTTTCTTCATGTGAAGAATATTTTATTGATGAGGGCTTCCACAGACTTTCTCCATGCCAGACGTTATGTCTATATGTTATGTTTTTACATATATCACTAGTCATCCAAGGACAAGTTTTACCCCTTATTCATTTTGTGGTAGCAAGAATGATTTTATCCAGAATGGAACAAAACTCGGTAAGTTACATTTTCTAGAGTTTTAGATGGAGCTTCTTTTTGAAATAAAGGGTCCAATCAGTAGAATCAAGTTCCGTATGTAGTTGGTCTCTTTAGATTCTGACTGGACTCCAGTAATGGCAATAATAGAGAGAATCTTTGCTGTTTTTAAAAATAATATTGTTAAACCAGGTAATGACCAGCAAAGGCATTTGGTATTGTAGAAATAAATGTAAATCTGTGTTGAACATTTGTAATAACTACATCTATGGCAGTACATGTTCCTCTTTTTTGATTAATCCTAGTATATGTTGTTATTGTGTGAGAAAGGCTCTATTTAACTTGGTCCAAGAAATTTAGAATTGAAGGCACCATTTATAATCAAATTCACTCATTGATTTATGTCAAGTGTATTTTGCAGTGTTTTTTCAAATATTTTTACTGATTCTTGGGTGAATATATACTACTGGTATGTTCAAAGGTGTATGTTTATCAGGGAGGAGAAGAAATACTAATCTGTTTGGGATTGTCATACTTTGAAGTAATTGATTTTGACTTTACATTTGGTAGACTTAGTATATTTTTAATTAACAAGAGAATGCCACCACTATTGTCCAGTTTTCAAAAAACAGTGTCTGGCAGTTATCTCAGAATTCTTTGATTTTTCTGTAGCAACTAATTAGGGGAATTTAATGAAACTGGATTAGGGCCAGTGTCATTTGCTATGTATAGTTTTATTGTGCTGAGGTTCATAGGGTCATAGGTAGGTTCATAGGTAGGTACTAGGCTATCGGCCCAAGGGACTAAGTAAGCCTAGCCAACAAAGTTCCCTGGCTTACGCCAACCCAAGAAAGTTAATTTTCTGTGCGCCTGTCGAGCAGAGCCACAGAAGTGATCCCCAGGTTGTATTTCCTATTTCCCATCCACTCATCAAGATTTTTCTTGAAGAGTGTTAATGAGGAACTTTGCTTGACATAGATGGGTAGCCTGTTCCAGAGTATGGGAAGTCTCTGGGACAGGAATCTATCCCTCCAGCAAGTCCTGTTTATTGCAGTGACAAGGTTTAGGTCCCTAGATCATGTACCTCGGTGGGATTGGGATTTCTTTAGGTGTAGCATGTCCAACAGCACTGGATTTGACATAGCTTTATATGTTAGGCAGAGATCACCTTGGATTAGGCAATATGCTTCAGAGTAAAGCTGGAGTTTTTTGAGACGATCAGTGTAGGGCATCTGTTTGATGTCAGTAATTCTCTTTGTGAGGTACTTCTGTGGCCTTTCCAGCTGATGCAGATGTCTTGTAAGGTACATTCCAAAAGGGGCATTGTACTCTATAATGGATCTAATGAGTGTCGAGTAGAGGCGAACAATGACCTCTTTTTTTCCTGGATGTGAACCCTTTTGTGATGAGGTGTGCCATGTAGAAGGATTTCCTGACTACTGTGGCAATGTGATTATCAAAGGAGAGACTACTGTCCACTTGGGTCCCAAGGTCTCTTATCACACATTCGGTGTTAAGAAGACTGCTGCCTATGTGGTTGTTCATGGGTACAGAGTTTTTACCAAAGGGGATAACAATGCACTTTTTGGCATTGAGCTTGAGGCCATGGCTCTGACACAAGGCATCTGTCTCAGTGAGGCCCCTCTGTAGGATGTCCACATCATTTGGGGACTCGACTATAGCTCCTAGTTTGTAGTCATCTGCGACCTTTGTTAGCCAAAGGGCTTCTGTGTTAGCCTGTACTTCAGAGAAGTAGATACCAAACACGAGAGGTCCCAGGACTGAACCTTGTGGTACTCTACTTGTCACTGGTTTGAAGTCAGCTTTGAGGTCTGCAACTTTTACAATGTGGGTTCTGTCAGTGAGCCAGTTGGCAACCCATCTTGTGAAATAGGGATTTATACCTAGTTTAGTGAGTTTATAATTCCAGAACGGGGGATGGTGTCGCAAGCCTTAGTGAGGTCAAGATAGGCTGTGTGAACCACCTTACCCTCGTCTACGGCTTTGGTGACTGCCTCAAAGAAGTTGACCAGGTTCAGGAGGCAAGATCTGCCTTTCACAAACCCGAACTGGGTGGGTTCTAGAGTTTGGAGGTTACCAATGTCTTTGTTTATGAATTCCATGATGATACGTTCCATGGCCTTGCAGACCAGGCTCGTCAGGCTAATAGGGCGATAGTTCTCAGGATCAGTGGTGGCTCCCCCTTTGTGGAGTGGGATAACTGTTGCTGTGCGTCATTCAGTGGGCACAAAGCTTGACGTGAGGCTATGATTGAACATGGTGCTTAGGTGGGGAGAAAGTACGTTTTGAGGTTCGTGTAAAACGCAGCCTGGGATGCTGTCCGGGCCCATGGATGCTGTGTTTTTGGCTTTAGAGAGTGCTGCTTTTACCTGTGAAGTTGTGATTCCAGGGACAACAACAAGATTAGTAAGATTTTTAAGCTTCCTTTGAACAAGATGGTAGAGTTAAGTAAGGTGTACCATTTGTTTGATGATTTGACAGTGAGGATCTAAACTTTACTAATGTTTGCAGAGATTACTAAGTGAAACTGGTAAATAATAGCTTGGTTTTGATAGGTTGAATTGTATGGATTGCATTAGTGTTTTTTGCGGAATTTTTATTGATTTCAATGTAGCAACGGTCAACTGTCTGTAGGAAAGTAAAAAAAATAGGTTAAATAGATTTATTTATTTATTTAACATTTGTTGACCAGACAGTCCGACTAGGACAGAGCCTATTTTCAGCAGAGGCACATGGGGGAAAGTCTCCAGATGCATTTCTTTGGAATGTCTTTGAGATGATTATAAAATTGAGTTAAAGGTTTTGCTTCTAATTAAGTTTTCCTTTTGGTAAGCATGTTATGATGACATTTCATATTAAAAGCAAAGCTGGAGTCATATACAACATTTCTGGCCATTTTTATGTCAGATGTAAAACTGGTTAGCTGTATTTTTCTAACTAAACCTAGCTCTACACTGCATCAGCTGTATGTAAATCAAACAGCTGTGGCCTGAAAAGTAAATTAACTGTTACAAATGTTGCATAGCAAGTTCCTGACAGATAAATATCATGTATCATCTACTAAAGAGTATTGCTTTCACCAATTTCCAATTTTCAATGACTAATGTCTGTCAGTTATCTCAGAACATCAAGGTTATGTGCTGTTAATGAATTGTTTCCTATAGTCTAAGGTTTGCTTTCCTCAGCCTAACGGCATAATGGTTACAGTCTTAACCTCACAAATGCAAGATATGGGGTTTGATTCTTACCTCTGTTTATTGGCTAGTCTTGCAGAAATCTGCAGACTTATAGCCTTGTATTCACCTGTGACCCTACAATAGATAGTATAAGTTATGGCATGTTGAATGTACGGTATTAAAAGTAAAGATGTTAAACGTTCAGACAATTTAATGTAGACTGCTATACAATCGTCTCTTGTACATTAAACCTATGGTTACAATTGGAGTAGAAGCAGAACAGGTTTAAAGCTTTGCAGTTCAGTGGGAAACTATTACCTTAGTACTGGAACACCTAAAATGTTTAGATAGTTAAGGAGAAGAAGGTATAAGTTTAAAATATTTGCTTAATTCAAATGATGCTATTGTATGTTAGTGTACATTTGCCACTTCCAATCTAAATGAAGCTTTACAGTCAGTAGAAAACCAGAGAGCTAAACCTAAGTTGTTAAATTTAAAGCTCATCAGATTGGAATACTGCCTCCCTTTACCTTTATTTGTACCTGCACACAACACTTTACTCCTTTAGTCAGCCATGAATAGAATATATAGATTCAAACACCTAGCTAAGAATCAGGAGCATAGCTACACTACTCTCAACTCAAACACCTGGCTACCTGCAGCAGCTAGAGCAACTTTAGCAGCTACAAAAATATTACTATTACCAAAACTATTAATATTAATATTTTTATCATATGTAGTGGAATTGTAAATTTAAATTGTCATTTACTGGAGCTTTCCCTCCTGGTTTCTACTGAAAATAGGTCTTGCTCAATTAAGCTTTGCAGGTAAACAAAAATCAATAAAATAAATAAATACATTCAGAAACCAAATTATTGCTACTGTCCACCACTCCTCAGCAGGCTGTGGTTTAGGAACCAATCCTATAACCTGAGAAATAATGTTGGCATTCAGTTATACAGACTCCCATTCACACATGGCATATATAAACAAGCTGGAACAGTCTCCTAGAGAAAATTACAAATAAAGACAAATATTGACTTTCAAGTAAACAGAGACCATCTATGCAAGGAAAGTAAATGCAATAGTAGTTCTTAGGTTTCACTGTACTTGTGATTCCATTACAAAATGTGCAGCTTTTGTCTGTTCAGATACTACCTTAGTAACACAAAAGTGATGAAAATATAATTGTCCACCCTCCCTTTATTACAGCCATGTAGCATTTACTTGCTGAGTCAGTCCATTATACTATTGTAAAATCTTACATTGAGCTGTGCGATGTGCTTACATACAATTCTGTGTTTATAATGAAGTTTACATTGTATATTTAAGCAATAACCCATGCCTGGGTGTGGGTAATGCTGGATTTACCCACGGTCAGTGTGGTTTGGTCACGAGGGCAAAGCCCGAGTGTCCAAACAAAGACAACCGTGGGTAAATCCAGCATTACCCACACCCAGAAGTGGTTATTCTATATACAATGACATTATTTAAGAAAAAAAATACTTACTTTTCTTAAATAATGGCATTGTATAATGCCTCTGTGCTGCCCTTCCGCAGCTGTCCGGTATTCTGTGGCAGTTCTGATGTACTGCGCATGCATATGCTTATGCAGTACATCAGAGCTGTGTGTGGAAGCAATGGAGAAAGGAAGATCTCCCTTGATTTTTAAAAGGTGTCTCGCTATGTTAAAAGAGCTTAACATAGCGAGATAGCTTTAAAAAAAGCAACGGAGATCTTCCTTTCTCCGTTGCTTTTTTTAAAACTGTCTCACTATGTTAAACGAGTTTAACATTGAGAGACAGTTTTAAAAAAAGCAACGGAGAAAGGAAGATCTCCTTTGCTTTTTTTTAAGATATATCTCTATGTTAAACCCATTTAGCATATTGAGATTACCGCAACGGAGCTCTTCCGGTCTCTGTCGCTGTCTAACACACACACAAAAAAAAAAGACTTATACTAATGGAAAAACTCCAGGCAACCGGACCTTTTTCCATTAGTATAAGTCTGAGTTACAATGGGCACACTGACCAATCAGTGTGCACGTTTTGGAATATTAATGGGAGGTCATTGTATAATTAAGCATTAATGATGTATTCATTCTTGTAAATATGTTATGTTTTGTTGTGCAATATGCTTACATACATTTATAATGAAGTTTATATTGCATATTTAAGCATTTATAATGTATGCATTCTTGCAAATGCTATTTTATGTTTTATATATTCAGTGTTACACCTTGTCTATGTATTGTACATGTGATCTTTGTCAAATTCATTATTTTCAGTATTTTTGCTTTGTATTCCTAAGAGCATTTATTGCTTGTTATTGTCATTGCCATTGTGGCTCGGTCATGGCTGACAACAGTCTTGAACCAGTTCACTTAGCCAGTCAACAAAAGATAAATAAAATAAATAAAAATATATAAAGACCTGCCCCCTAGCACTAAAGTTTCAACTGCAAAGATGAAACCAAAGCACTAAGATGACCACGTTATCCTGAAGATGTGGCAGTAGAAAGAATTTCTATAACTATTATTTGATATCTTCTCAGCTGAAACCTTTGAACAGAGTTAGACACTGATTGTTCTGGCAGGAATAGTGATTTGTTTAATAATACCATTGTTATTAAGTGTATGCCTGAGAAAATGTGTGCCTTAAACAACTCAGTTGTAATAGGACAAAGATAGGGTTTTCAGAAAAGCATTACCAAAGATGGCTTAGATAATACAGATTTTACAAATTGGTTACATGATTTCTTATTTATTTAAATATGATATCACTAAAGAATGTTGCTTTGCTTAAGTTAAATATAATTGTCCAATCCTGTTCATTGCTGATAAAAGCATTTGCATTATGTTTTTGCATCTGATTGGCTGTTCTGTTGTATATGTCTGCTATTGCTTACTTATATATATATAAATGTCAAATTAAGTCTGCAGTAATGTTTTAGAGATACTCAACAGGCTGTTAGCTTAAGTGCTTCTGTTAATAAATAGTATACTTACTGTAGTATTCATAGTTTATATATATATATATATATATATATATATATATATATATATATATATATATATATATATATATATATATATATATATATATATATATATAAATAACATTAGCTGTGGTATTAGTACAATTACTTGAATTTTTCAAATCTGAGAGCCTCAGTCTACATATTTATAGAGGAAAATATTAAGTTTTAATGATAACATGCATTAGAAGATTAGATGGAGACATCAGATTCAGAAATGATTCAATAGTTGATATCAGTCAGTCACTATGAATGGTTCAATGAAAATAGTATATAATAAAATACATATTTGTGTCTTTGCAAATTGTTCCTATACATAAGAGAGAGTGAGAAGGGGAAAAGAAGATGACATTAGAGCAATTGGATGTCGGGTTTAACTTATTTGAGATGAATATACTTAGCCATATGATTGATATGTTATTAAATGTTCATAATAAGGAATGTATTTATATATATGTATACAACCTACAATTACTTATGTGTTTCACTATGTATATAATATGTAGAACCATAAATATCATTCAACATATACTAGTTTATAATTTCAAAGGTCTCTAAGAATACAAGAATGGAGCATGAGGAAATCTGTCTACCAAACATGAGGGTTAATCTGGTAGATATTTTGTTTATGTCTATCAGATTAGGAATATATATCATTCCATGTGTGATGGGGGGAAGGTTGAAAGAAAAGATTATATTAATCAAAATAATTTTACTTAAATCATTTTACACTTTTTTATTATGGCCTGAAATGAACATCAATATAAAAGTATTACAAAAGAGATTCAGTCTATTTATGATACATGAAATAAGGATAATTTTGTTCTAAATACAATGCTATAAAATGTACTCGAATATTAATATAAATATTAGCAAGCATGAAACTCAACAACAAACATGGACTTAACACTACTCTCACTGAACATAAATGGTTTAAATAATCCTAAGAAAAGATCAAACCTACTAAAATATTTAAAATTAAACAAAGCGCAAGTAATATTTCTTCAAGAGACTCACTTTAAAGATGATGAAAAGCATTTATGGAATCCAAATGAGTATACAACAATAGCGCAATCATCATATAAAACCAAAACTAGAGGAGTTAGGATACTATGGAGAAAAAACATCATTAATCCCCAAATTCTTTATAGCTATGAAGATAAAGAGGGGCTTATAACACTTCTTATAATAAAATTCAATAATAGAATCTGGACATTAGTAAATCTTTATTGGTTCCCAGGAATAGGAAAATGTATGACAAATAAACATCTAGACTTTATTAGTAAAACATATAAAGGTAGCTTGATATTAGCTGGTGACTTTAATTGCATTCTTGATAATTCAGAGTCCACCAACAAAAAAAAAATATGTATAACTCCTATAGCAAAGCTACTCAAAAAATGGATTGAAAATCACAATTTAATAGATACATTCAAATGTAGAGAAAGTAACTCAGTGTTATTTTCGCACTAAGATCACAGATTTACAACCCAAACAAGAATAGATAACATTTTTGTTGCACAAGACCTTGATGCAAAGATAAATAGTTTTACAATCATACCATGTTCATTATCACAACATAGAGCAAACCTTATTAATATTCAAACAAATTTTAAAAAAGTAATACAAATGACAAGAATTCCAGCATATATTACGAAACTAAAAGAATTTAAACATTGGCTACTCACAGAGTTGAAATTCTTTCTAGACACTAATCTCACTAATTAAATCAGCATAGTTATGGTATGGGATGCTATAAAAACCTATATTTATGGTAAAATTATCACATGGTACAAAAATAAACTAAAAGAATGGGAATTAGAATTACTCAACATACAAAATCAAATCATAAAGATAAATAATAATAATTTAACAAACGCGCTGACTAATAAGAAGAAAATGATCTGCATGAAAAGTTTAATGAAATTCTAACACATAAAACTAATCTAGCACTAGAAAGATTAAAATTAAACTCATATGCTGTTTCTCCTAAACATATGCATAACTTGGCGATAAGAGTTAAAGTACAATCTAAAAGAAATAACATTACTACTATTATACATGAAGGAAGGAAGAACAAGAAAGTGTCAGATATAGGTGATATTTTAGATGCTTTTAAATACCATTTTACAGAACATTATAAGCTGGAAGGAACTCATACAAAAAACTTTAATTTAGATTTGAAACCTGAATTGATTAAAACAATTCCAGAAAATTTAAAATTAGAACTTCAAAAGCAAATTACTCTTAAAGAAATTTCAGAGAAAATCAAAGAAAGCAAAAATAATAAAGCTCCAGGAATGGATGGTATTACAGCTGAAATATACAAAATCTTTCCATCCACTATAATCTCAGTCTTCCAAAAAACCTTAATAGAAATACAAACACACACCATTCCACCATCTTGGAGATACTCATTAATTACACCTATAATAAAAGAAAATAAAGATGCATCAAAATGCAGCTCCTATAGACCAATTTCATTACAAAACAATGATTATAAAATCTTTATGGCTATTCTAGTCAATAAAAAAATCTATGATAAAAATTATAAATGAAGATCAAACAGGGTTTATACATAATAGGCACACCTATGATAATATACAAAGAATACTAACTATTATTGACTATTTAAATAGAGAAAAACAAGAAGCCTTAATAGCTGCATTGGATATAGAGAAAGCTTTTGACTCCTTAACTTGGTATTTCTTGTTTAAAATATTAGAGTATTATGAGTTTCCTAGATCCTTTATTTCATTAATAAAGAACATATATAAAAACAATTTAGCATATGTAAAATTAGGACCTTTCACCTCTGAATCAATAATATTGACAAAAGGCACAAAACAAGGTTGTCCCATCTCCCTCATATTATTTGCATTAGCCATTGAAATATTTGCCATCTCAATATGAAACAATCCCAAAATAGAGTATACATTTATATAATCAATATAATTCAAAAATAATGTTATTTGCAGATGATATACTTTTTACCACATCTACTTCTAAAAATGCATTAAAAGAATTAGATATACAAGTTGATAAATTTTATTCGATTCCAGGATTACATTTTAACAAAACAAGGTAACATTTTATGATATTGAATAAAAAAATGATTTTCAAATAAATGATAATCATATTAATTGGTAAACAATCTCTCACTTTAAACTATCTAGGTATAACATTAAGTACAACATTAGAACATTTTTTAAATATAAATTACAGGGAAATCATAGACACAATAAAGTCAAATATAATAAAATAGAACAAAATATATACAACATTTGAAGATAGATTGCAAGTAATAAAAATGATATTACTTCCAAAAATCCTATATATAGCACAAGCTATTCCAGTAATACCAGATAAACATTTTTTAAAAGAAATAAATACATTATTATTAAGATTTCTTTGGCATCCTAACAAAAACAGAATAGCTTATACACATCATATTAGACCATGGAAACTAGGTGGAATCAATTTCCAGGATATTGAAACTTGTATTAGAGCCTCCATTTTTAAAATAATTATAAATTGGATAGATCTGTGCTATT
>NC_056732.1:827181877-827201877 GCF_019279795.1 Protopterus annectens
ATAATCCTCACGTACCAAATTTAACCAACTTCTCTCCATCAAAAAAGCAAGTATATTTCTGCTCTATCAACCTCAGGAGTTTAGTAAATAAAGTTCAGGAATTCCATGCCTGGTTAGCTAACTATACTCCTGACATAGTCACCGTAATTGAAACTTGGCTGAAACCACGCTACCCAGACAGTGAAATTACCCCTCCTGGCTATAACATCCTTAGACTTGATAGAGAAAAGAATAAAGGAGGAGGAGTAGCCATACTCTACCCTGATCACCTCTCTATAACTAGTCCAATCCTCCCTCTACCCTCTTTCTCTACAGCTGAACTCCTACTTGCCAATTTTAAACTTAACTTAACTACCATAACTGTAGTAGCAATGTATATCCCCTGGAGATAATATTAACATGCTCAAAAGCATCCTATCCCACCCCTCTCAGACCATCCATAATGAAACCATCATACTAGGGGACATAAACATTGATTGGCTCTCAATTCAAACTCCCAACACTACCTCTTGTATTAACTTACATGGATTTGAGCAGCTAATTACTACCCTTGCTTTTATTAATAAGTCACACCTTCCAAGCTCTCTTATGGACTGGATTTTGGTCTCTCACCCCCAAAACTAACATAACCATCAGGCCCTTCCAAATGCCCTTAGTGATCATTGCCCTATCACGGTAACCAGACACACTCCCCATTTCACCAGACCATTCAGGTTTATCAAAATCTCAACTTTCAGTCCTGACTCTTTCATTGACCAACTCTCTAGAATTAACTGGTCTCATCTCACCACTCTCCCCATAGATGAGGGTGTCCACTCTTTCAACACCACCTTTCTTAACATTCTAAACTCCCTAGCTCCTCTGCACAATTAGAATCAAATCCAACACAGCTCCTTGGCTTACCAAATCTACTCAAACCCTGATGAAAAACCGAGACAGGATATGGAAATTATGGACTAAAACTAAAACCCCTTCCCTCCTACAGACCTATAAACAACTTAGGAACCAAATAAAAAAAATTATCAACAAAGACAAAACAAACTTCTATGCTAACCCTCCCACTACCCTAAAATCAGACCCGCAAAATTTCTGGAAAACTATCAATCATATACTACATCCAGGAAACCCTTCCCCTCCAAAACCTTGCCCAAATAAAACACCTGAATTACTATCATAATCAATTCTCTTCCCACCAGGAAAAATGCTAATAACCTCACAATCTCAACTTCTCTCCCCAATCCTTCTAACTCTTTTTCCCTTAAATCTGTATCAACTAACTATATAAAATCCTTACTCTCCAAATTCAAACCGTGCTCCCCCTCAGCTGATAATCTACCCTCCTATTTTCCTCCAGATTGTTGCTGAACCCCCAGCCTATCCAGTTTCCATCCTGATTAATCGCTCTATCCCTGCATTGTATGTCCCAGCAATATGGAAAAAATTCTTTACGATACCCATTCACAAAGGCAGTAATTCCTCTGATATATCAAACTTCAGACCAATTGCTATACTCTCTCCCCTTTCTAAAATTCTAGAGAAACACATTCACAAGCAGGCAATGCAGTACCTTCTACAAGAAAACCTTGTCACACGCACTCATCATGGATTCCATCCCAAACATAGTACCACAACTGCACTAATATCCTTCACCAATACTGTATCTCTTGCTCGTGACAACAATAAACTTGTCTCATGCCTGTTCCTGGACCTCTCCAAAGCTTTTGATACTGTCTCCCATACTGTCCTCTTGGACAAACTCTCCTACTTAAAATTCTGTCCTCCCACTATTTCCTGGTTCTCTAGCTATCGCTCTAACTGCCAGCAAACTGTTAAATGGCAATCTGCACTATCCCCCCTTCAATGTGCCAATGGGAGTCCCCCAGTGATCCATACTTGGGCCACTGCTCTTTAATATTTTCACTAATCTACTTTACACCTCTTGTCCCCACTCAATACTTGTACAATATGCAGATGACTCTACTGTCATCACCATTGCAGATAATCCATTGACCTCCACTCTGCTACCTAGGCATCTTTCAACACCATAGAGACATGGCTTTGCAATAACAAATTAATTCTCAATCTTAAGAAAACTAAGCTCCTACTCTTCCTCCCCAAGAACCTCGCCATTTTCAAAACCACATTTACCATCCTATCAAGCAATAACACCATCATTACTGCTGAACCCAGCACTAAACTGCTGGGAGTCATAATAGATGATCAGCTTAAATTTGATCTCCATATTACTAATTCTATTTAAAAAACTCACCAAAAGCTTGAACTCCTTTATCGCAATAAGAGATATTTAAACAACACAGCCAGAATAACTCTCTCCCATGCATTTCTTCTTCCCACCCTTCTATACAGCTGTCACTTATTCACAAAGCTTAACACCACACTCATTACAAAACTTGAAACTATCTATAATAAGGTGGCCAGATTTGCAACACACCAAACCTACAAGTCTCACCATTGCTTATCCCTTAAGCAACTGGACTAGCTTTAATTCCCCCATCTGCTCCTACTACATCCTCTACAAATTATCCACTCCATCCTCTATCTGCCCTCTTTCTGCCCTAGCCTTTTATCTGTTATATCTAAATATTCCCCGACCAGGACACTACGCAGCTTAGACCAAGACTTGTTACAGATTTTAAACCCAAAACCAAAACAGAATGTTTACTCTATAATTATAACTCAGCTGCATCGTGGAACCAACTACCCCAAGAAATTAGGTCCCTTGACCATATCAAGCATTTCAAGCTAGCCACTCTAAGATACCTAACAAAAGAACGGTCCTGCCACTGTAGTCATCCCCCCTGAAACTACCCTACCCCAGCTTTGAATACCCCTCCCTACACCAGTCCTCACTTTTTTATTTATTGCTCTCCCCCTATCTTCTTCCCTTCTATTCTTTTCAGTTATACCCTCTCTCAATTTCCTCTCCTCCCCTGTCTATCATAACAAACTTTAACCTCTCTGTCTCATTGGTTTTAACCACTTTATCTCAATGCTACTTTTTGTATACATGCTGTATATAACCTAACAAGAATTATGGAGCCATTATTCTTTCTGTATGACATTGTAACCTAATGTAATTTTCAGATAATTGTAAATGATATTTTGTTAACTGTTTGTTGTTAAATTTTTAAACTCACTGAGGAGCTCTTCTCCCCGGGTCTCCACTGAAAATGAGCCAAAAGCTCAGTTGGACTAACCCGGTTAACAAATGTAAAATAAAATAAAATAAAATAATAAATAAAATACTGGCTCTGTTGTGAGTGGACCTCTTCTTATCACTTGTCAGTAGTTTGGGAAGTGTAATTAAGGAAAGATCATTTCTGCTCTGTAAAAAAGTCTTATCACCTGCCATTTCCAAACAGAAATTCACACAAGAAGATATGCTTACTGATTGTATGATACCTTTGCTATTTCAGGCTAATTATTAGTCTGTCACACTGCACTTTTTTGCATTGCTGTTGTACCTTAGCTGCTTGTTGTAATGCTGTAAATGCAAATGTTTTATCTGATTTATTAGTTAGACCGTTAAGGTTGTACAGGATTTATAAATTATTTAATCTAGGAATATTTAATAAGCACTCTTGTAAGATGGATTGTTTTAGCTACACAACTGCTGCATTTTCCCTTGCAGTTCATTATTCATTTGAAACTGACCAGTTTTCTGTTAAGTATCAAACCATTGTTTTTACTACTACTGTCACTACTATAATGCTTGGTGATTCTAAAGTAACTCTGTCACAAGAAAACACTGAAAAATAATTGCTGCCGTTTATAAGGTTAACTTACAACTCTATTCATCTTGTAAGGACTTCAGCTGCTGACTATAATTCTCTACCTGATTACATAATGAATGAGATCACATACATAACTTTGGAGTATTAAAATACAATACGGTGATCATAAAGTTATCTGATTTCAATTAAGCAAGGAATATTATTATTTAAGATTACATATGTTGCTATCAAAAAGTAATGTAAATGATTTCATAAAATCAGCAGTATAAATGAAATGGGATACTGTTTCACTATAGCCGTAGATGCAGTCCACAAAGAAAATTAAAAAAGCACAATTGGAAAAATCAGCAAACAAAGCTGCATTGAAATATATGATTAAAAATAACAGCACATAAATCTAACAAGAATAAATTAAGAAACTCTTCTACATGACCAAAGCAGACGTTCGTGATTGTGTAAAAGTTATAGGGCATGTGTCACCAACATATAGCAGACTAACAGAAACAATGCTATCTGATGAAGAACTTTATTTTCAAGTCTGATTCTCTGTGGTTTAAACTACTTTAGAGAATGGGCGAACTGTACATCAGCACCTTGATTGGAGAATGAAAGTTCTCCAGCAGGCTATTAATGTATAAATAATGCCCACTGAAAAATGAGTCTGATGTTCACGGCTGCCTATCAAGCTGCTGTGGAGCTCAGACAGAAAAAAACTAACAGCTGCCATTATTTTATGCTCTCTAAGTAGTGCTTTTGGTGTTTAGTGAGTGTAAAATAATAAATAAAAAAAAGAAAATAAAAAAAGTGTGTGTGTGTGTGTGTGTGTGTGTGTGTGTGTGTGTGTGTGTGTGTGTGTGTCTATGTCTGTGTGTGAGTATATGTATGTATGAGAGTGAGAGATTGATCGAGCCATTATCTTATACTCACTAAGTGCTTTTGCTGTTTAGCGAGCCTAAAATAAATGAAACTGAAAGAAAGTGTGTGTGTGTGTGTGTGTGTGTGTGTGTGTGTGTGTGTGTGTGTGTGTGTGTGCGCGTGTTAATGTTTCTGTCTGCGTGTTTGAGTGAATACGTGCATGAATGCAGAACAGATTGCATGTATGTGCGTGTGTGAGAGGGAGTGAAGAGTGAGAGTGATCCCTGGCAGCAGCAGCATCAGTTAAGAGGTTCACCATATCTCGCAACCTCTCAGCACAAGAAGTCTGGGCAGAGCCACAAATAATGAGGGAGAAAGAACCAAAAATAAAGACACATTTTAAATATTGCTCTTATAAACTTAGAAAGTTGCCAGAACAACAGGGTTTCCATTAGCATGTATTATCTGAAGTGCATGAAGTCTGAATCTGAAATGTCTGTCATTATTTAATGACTTCAATCCCAAGTGATTTGCCAGAAAACTACACATTTTATGGGGATGGGACCAAACATATGAGCCAAAAATCTCGACATTCTCTAAAAATCTGGACAGTTGAAAAGTATGCTCTGTTCACTCTTAGCTGAAAATATCTGGATAAACCTAAAATAAATGGGGGACAAAAGCTCAAAATAAAAACATATTTTACTTGATTATTAGGATTTGTGTTAGCATACATTTTCTGAAACAGAGATGTGTGTGAGAAACTGAGTGAGAGTGACAGTAAAGATGTTTGCATACCTCTGGACTTTTCAGCTGAAGAAATCTGGATAAAGCCTAAAATAAAGAGGGAACAAAGGCTTAGAAAAGGAACATATTTTAATTATTGCTCTTATAAAATTACAAACTTGCTTAATTAAAATATTTGTGTTAGTATGAATTTTCTGAAGAAAATAATAGTTTGAATGTCAAATGTATGCCATTACTTAGTAATTTCAGTCTCCAATGACTGGCAACAAACCAAACGTTTTAGGGGTAAGGGACCAGAAAATATTTTTTTAAGAGTTATATATTTGATGTAAAATGCTTCCTCCAACGCCATTAACATATACTACAGCAAGTTTGAAACATTAGGTGGTGGAACTATTTTACATCAAAAATATATGAAAAAAATCAGAGTATTCCATATGACTTTATGTAAACATTATTTCTTAGACTTACATAAAAATAATGCAACAAAAATAACGTTATACCTGT
The DNA here is from genome assembly GCF_019279795.1 of Protopterus annectens. Classification (NCBI taxonomy): domain Eukaryota; kingdom Metazoa; phylum Chordata; order Ceratodontiformes; family Protopteridae; genus Protopterus; species Protopterus annectens. The sequence goes on from NC_056732.1 coordinate 827,187,742, forward strand.
GCAATTCAAGCATATATCAATGTTATACTATATGATGTGAAAAGGTAGTTAATGACAAAGTGCTTTTAACACTCATGTTTAGAATATGTTGTTAGTATTGTATTGTATAATGTTGAAACTAAATACAATAAAATATAGCTAGTAATCTCACTCTTGCAATATATACTAGTTCAGATTCTTGCAGTACCCAGGGATGTACAGAGTTAGTGTTCAAGGGCAACTAACTGTTAAATACAGTTACCACAGAGGATGCCATTAGAACAGCAGAAGTAACATTCTAGACAGAGTCGACAAACTGCTATTTATCCAGCTTTGAAATCATTAATTGCAATGATTTGGTAGTTAATTCATTTAACAACAAAGTGCATTCTCTGTTGCCAAGAATAACACAATACACTTAGATTTTAATAGTATTTATTTATATGTGCTGGGTAAATCATGATGTTATTAAATAATAACAATGTTGTTGTTTGTCTTTTCGGCTTTTTCCTGTTAGGGGTCGCCACAGCAGAACTCCGGTCCGCTAATGATTGGCAGTCGATTTTTATGGTGCCGAGTTGCCAGCCCAATGCCCAACCTTCAGCAAAGGCACGCCCATTCACGCATGTCTTTCGGAGGCCACTCGACCATAGGGAGGACATGCAGACTCCACACAAAAGGCACTCCAGCCGAGAATCAAACAGGAGAACCTCTTGCTGTGAGGCAACAATGCTACCGCTGTACCACCACGGCTTTATATAAAAACAATATGCAAATAAAATCTCAGGGATGGATTCCACAAAGCTAGTATAGTCAGACAGAACAGACATTGCCATCCTGCCACACAACACTGCCAATTAAATTTAACACTGCCTCTGGAATGGCATCATCATGGGAGCAGGACTCACCCAGATCTACACCTTGCAATGAATGCCAAGGTACTGATTGGAATGGGGGCCACCACAATACCCAGACAAGATAATGACTCATATTACCTTTTCTGAACAGAGTGCTGAAACTGCCTGTGGAATTTACAGAGCCATCACGTCTGAAGTTCTTGGATACTGCCGCTACATCTGTATGTTGGACCTGGTATTGCAGGTTCCATCCTATAATACCAGGTCTGACATACATGTAGAGCTGCATGGCTAATGGACCACAGAGCAAAACCACCACCTGTAGGAAAAAATGATGAATGCAGGAATGATGACTACAATCCCACCAGGGAAATCATTTTATTTTCAACTCTAAAGTAAAGCAAGCCATTCCCCAGCATGTCTCATTCACTTGAATGGGTTCTCCAAACTCTAGTTAGATAGCCTTGTACATAGGTGAACCTCATCAATGTACAAAGCTTACTTTGTTTGGTGTTGTGAGCTCAATTCCCCTTTTGTAATCAGGTATAGGACTCATAAATGTACAATATAATATAAGAACAATTATATATGCCCATCTGTAATCTTTCTAATTCTGATTTCTACTACTTTATTGCCACTTTTGTATAATGAACTTCCATTTCACAGGCACAATTTGCAGAAATGCTTATTCCTGCTAAAAGGTAGAGAACCAATAAGTGTTATTTAAAAGGAAGTCAAAATGTAAAGTTTACTACTGCACAGTTTTACGTATAAACATATAATAATGAATTGCATGTATTGGTTGTATGTCTAGTAAGGGAAACAAATAAATGATCAGTGTGCTTCCAGAAGTTACTGTGCTTGGAGTAACACAGTAACTGAAGTACTTATGCTATGCCTGATTTAGATATTAACTGATAACTTAGATTATGTCTTATTTAACAGAAAATGAGCTCTGCAATTATTTATGCTGTATAGGTAAATAAGGAACCATGGACCCCTGTGCCCAATTCTAAAAAAAGAAGCAAGCTCACTATAAACAAAAGGCTTGGAGATTACAAATTGTGTTGAAAGTCAATGTAAAACTTCTAAATAGTGTAATTTTCCTCTAAAGTTAATGAGCTTATGAATCATAGTTATTTCTCCAAACACCATAATGTCAGAACTACAACTGCGGGGATTGTATGTCTAATTGCCCTAATACCTGTAATACTGCTGCCAGCATAGAGTTGGAGCTGTACTAACCACTAGTACAAAATCATGCTGGGGCTAGGAAAAACCACAAGCATTTTAGGTAGAGCCTGTATGGGAGTCAGTCCCATTTGTACACTCAAAAATATTTTTGTTAAATGTTCAGAATGTGCTCGTGTAGTACAGCCCTAAAGCCTACCAGCATTATATACAGTACAAACCCTACAGCCTACCAGCATTATATGTAGTACAACCCTACAGCCTATCAGCATTATATGTAGTACAACCCTACAGCCTACTGGCATTATATGTAGTACAACCCTACAGCCTACCGTCTTTATATGTAGTACAAACCCTACAGCCTACCAGCATTATATGTAGTACAAACCTACAGCCCACCAGCATTACATGTAGTACAACCATACAGCCTACCTGCATTATATGTAGTACAACCCTACAGCCTACCAGCATTATATGTAATACAACCCTACAGCCTACCGGCATTATATGTAGTACAACCCTACAGCCTATCAGCATTATATGTAGTACAACCCTACAGCCTACTGGCATTATATGTAGTACAACCCTACAGCCTACCAGCATTATATGTAGTACAACCCTACAGCCTACTGGCATTATATGTAGTACAACCCTACAGCCTACCGGCATTATATGTAATACAACCCTACAGCCTACCGGCATTATATGTAGTACAACCCTACAGCCTATCAGCATTATATGTAGTACAACCCTACAGCCTACTGGCATTATATGTAGTACAACCCTACAGCCTACCAGCATTATATGTAGTACAACCCTACAGCCTACTGGCATTATATGTAGTACAACCCTACAGCCTACCAGCATTATATGTAGTACAACCCTACAGCCTACTGGCATTATATGTAGTACAACCCTACAGCCTACCGGCATTATATGTAGTACAACCCTACAACCTACCGGCATTATATGTAGTACAACCCTACAACCTACTGGCATTATATGTAGTACAACCTGACAACCTACCGGCATTATATGCAGTACAACCCTACAGCCTACCGGCATTATATGTAGTACAACGCTACAGCCTACCAGCATTATATGTAGTACAAACCTTACAGACTACCAGCATTATATGTAGCACAACCCTACAGCCTACCAGCATAATATGTAGTACAACCCTACAGCCTATCAGCTTTATATGTAGTACAAATCTCTACAGCCTACCGGCATTATATGTAGTACAACCCTACAGACTACCAGCATTATATGTAGTACAACCCTACAGCTTACCGGCATTATATGTAGTACAACTCTACAGACTACCAGCATTATATGTAGTACAAACCTTACAGACTACCAGCATTATATGTAGTACAACCCTACAGCCTACCAGCATTATATGTAGTACAACCCCACAGCCTATCAGCATTATATGTAGTACAACCCTACAGCCTACTGGCATTATATCTAGTACAACCCTACAGCCTACCGTCTTTATATGTAGTACAAACCCTACAGCCTACCAGCATTATATGTAGTACAAACCTACAGCCCACCAGCATTACATGTAGTACAACCATACAGCCTACCTGCATTATATGTAGTACAACCCTACAGCCTAGCAGCATTATATGTAATACAACCCTACAGCCTACCGGCATTATATGTAGTACAACTCTCTACAGCCTACCAGCATTATATGTAGTACAACCCTACAGCCTACTGGCATTATATCTAGTACAACCCTACAGCCTACCGGCATTATATGTAGTATAACCCTACAGCCTACCAGCATTATATGTAGTACAAAAGTTACAGACTACCAAGATTATATGTAGTACAACCCTACAGCCTACCAGCATTATATGTAGTACAACCCTACAGCCTACCAGCATTATATGTAGTACAACCCTACAGCCTACCAGCATTATATGTAGTACAAACCCTACAGACTACCAGCATTATTTGTAGTACAACCCTGCAGCCTACCAGCATAATATGTAGTACAACCCTACAGCCTACCAGCGTTATATGTAGTACAACCCTACAGCCTACTGGCATTATATGTAGTACAACCCTACAGCCTACCAGCATTATATGTAGTACAAACCCTACGGCCTACCAGCATTATATGTAGTACAACCCTACAGCCTACCAGCATTATATGTAGTACAACCCTACAGCCTACTGGCATTATATGTAGTACAATCCTACAGCCTACCGGCATTATATGTAGTACAACCCTACAGCCTACCAGCATTATATGTAGTACAAACCCTACAGACTACCAGCATTATATGTAGTACAACCCTACAGCCTACCAGCATTATATGTAGTACAACCCTACAGCCTACCAACATTATATGTAGTACAACCCTACAGCCTACCAGCATTATATGTAGTACAACCCTACAGCCTACCAACATTATATGTAGTACAACCCTACAGCCTACCAGCATTATATGTAGTACAACTCTCTACAGCCTACCAGCATTATATGTAGTACAACCCTACAGCCTACCAACATTATGCTATCATGCCTTATACTATATAGTGTGACACAGTTTTCCTGTCATGTAGGCAGTATTTCATTCAACATGCAGGTAGTACTGTGGGGGCATCTGGTTACATATGTTCTTGTTAGTTACCTGTTGAGTTTACCAGTCATCACATTATGCCAATAATAAGTAATAGTGTTCATTTATAGGTTCATAGATTAGTATTAGGCTACCTGCCTTTGTGGGCCATTTCAAACCAAGCCAATTACCCCATGTGAAAATCAAACTCTGCACCTTGTGTCTGTCACCTTAATCATTATACTGACCTCCTATTAAGGTGAACATTTCTGAATCACATCACCTACTCTTGGCATAGTGTGTATCCCTAACACCTGTTGTGTTTATGGAGTTTTTTCACTGTAAAGAATACTCTGCCCCTGGTATAATGTCATAACAGGGATGGAATTTTGATTCAGTGTAAGGTAGCATAGTAGGATGGAGGACGTTGTCCCCTACATTACCCCATTTGCCTTGGAATTCAGCCCATTGTGTGACCTACAACTGTTTATGTAGTATATATTTATATGATATTAACACTACTTATTAATGTCATGCAAATATTTACATGAGAGTAAATACTTCTTATTAATACTGTCTTTTGCTATAAAAAGTATGAGACAAATAAAACAACATATTCAACAATATGCTGATGCATAAATGCATTTACAAAAATATGTTTACAAACTGATTTTAAATTTTAGAGATGACTTTTTGTCTGTCTAACTCGTCCCTCAATCACTCATAAATACACAAGAATATAATGGCAATTATGTATGCAATCCTTTTCTTCAGAGTTCTTGTTTCTGCTCTTTAAAAGTATGAAGTAATGAAGCTTGTCATTACCACTTTTGTTTAATGAATGCTAATATAATAAAAAAAGGAAACAGAGAAATTACAGTGTTATGATAAACAATTTAAAAAGGTTACTGTTAAATTACTTTCCAGCCTTTGTATGCACATATAAAACATAATTACTTGTTTCTCTTCAATATATATATATATATTATTAACCTTGTTTTACAATTCAGTAATTATGTTGTACGGCTTACGTATATATTTCATTGACAATGTATTTCATATCTGTTTTTAAAATTAAAGTTGTATTGATGTGTCTTGTTTTGTGTAGACATTTTAAGATGCAATAGCTATGATTCATAGACAAATAGTGTATATGACTAGGGGTTACAGTGAGCTACTTTGGGTGTTTGGTGTAATTAAAGGGACAGTGTAATGTTTCTGGAATACTTAAAGGAGCAGTGCAACACAGAGTTCATGTGTAATGTCCATGTGAATTGAAACATTAACTACATTAATTTTATGGATAACACACTAATTTACTGCATGCTAACTTTGCTTAGGTTCTGGTCTTACAGAGACATGTCTCCAAATTGTTTTGGTTTCTAATACCATAACAGGAATGAACCCCATTCCTAAGTCAAAGTGCAATTAAAGTTCATGAAATTAGTATTGTTCAATCTTTGATATGAGCCAGAATTGCTCTTTGCAACACTTGCAATGTGCCCAGTAATGACTCCTCCTGCAATTCATGTAGAGTTACATGTATTAGTCACTTGTCTAGAGGAAAACAGTTTTTAGTACTTAATAAATAAGCACCTATCCAGACATGTCTAAGGGTCAGCTCCTGGTGTTTTCTCCTGTCTACCTGATGAATCTGGGCATCTTGGGGCAATGCAGCAATTACCTCATGTACACAGACAACCCTCTCCTCCTACCACCCAACACTACAACCTGTGAGAGATGCACTTATATAGCCAAACTGGAAGCAAAGCTCTCTTCACCCAAGATGACTAGACAGTCAAGAGGAGAAGGTAAACACTTGCACCACACCACACTCATCACATAGTCTGTCAAAACATACACCACCAAAGCACACACATAGAAACACACACACCTACATTCATGGAGGCTCTCAATAAAAATCTACTCCAGCAACAGAGACCTCCAAAGCAGAAATGCAAGCAACCTCCATCCCCCAACACAACCGAAATGACACATAGCCTACAAACTCAGTGTGCCACTCAACCACAGCCCATAAGGCATAACAACGTATGCAACACTCTAGTCATAGGTGACTCTATAGTCAGGCATACTACAGGCTAAACAAGGAGAAAGTTACTGTCAGCTGCCTGTCGGGTGCCAGGATCTGCCACATAATGCACACACTCAGCTAACTCCACAACAAGTACAAATATGACTCTGTCATTTTCCATGTTGGTGTGAATGACCTGAGATGTACCTCCCTGGACTACAGGAAAAGAGACATGGAGGAGCTTTCTGATCTTGTAGCCCAGGCAGGTATGACCCTAGCCCTGAGTAGCATCCTGCCATCACCCAGAATGATACCACAGTACAAGGAAAAAATGATTGACTTCAACAATTGGCTAAGCTTCTGGTGTCTTTCTAAGGAGATCCAGTATCTGTCTGCCTGGGATGACATGATCGACAGACCACAATGCTTTGACAGAGATGGCCTGCACCTGTCACCCTTGGGATTCCGGATACTGGCTAAGGCTCTTGCCACCCCTATAGTGCCTTTTTTAGGCAAGGTTCAAATGACAAATTCACCACCGTAACAGGTACAAGCAAGCAAAATCTGAGGGTAATGCTAATCAATGCTAGAAGTCTAAACCTCAAAATGCACTCACTCAAGGCACTCCTTAAAATGGAGAACATCGACATCTGTGCAGTGACAGAGACCTGGTTCAAGGCTGCAGAGAGCACCCCTGCATTACCAGGCTATAATTCATACCTCACCTTTCGGCCACCTAACCTGGACCGAAACACTAAAGGCAGAGGCGTGTCCATATTCATTAAGGATATCCACACCTCCAGGCTAGTTGCTCAGCATAATGTATCCGAGATTATCAAAGTGCTACTAACTCTGGGCAAGACCGCAATCCAAATTGTAGCTTGCTACAGATCCCCCACCATGCCCCAGGATTCCCACTCCTCATTTCTTGATACACTGGAAAATATTAGGGTACAACCCAACACCCTAATAATGGGTGATTTCAACTACCCCACCATTAACTAGGAAAACTACTCATGCACCAACTCATTTGCTCAACGTTTTCTGGAATTCATAAATTCCAATGCCTTAGAGCAACCTATCCACACTCCCACCAGGGGCAGCAATATCCTAGACCTGGTCATTACTAACATGGATGATCGGTGTTCCACACCAGAGGTCAATTTCTCATTGGTCAGATCCGACCACAAGCTAATCACCCTAGACATCCACACTCCCCACCCCCCATTAGGGAAACCACCGTAAAAAAATTCTCCAAAGCCCACTTCACGGTTCTTAAGACAGAAATGGCAAACTTCATGACACCCATGCAGACGGACAATAGAGGTATGACTGTTGACTCCTACACAAATGCACTTTATAAGCACTTACATTAGTGCATGGATCGTGCTATCCCTAACAGAACCAAGATGCTATCCTCAAAAAAAGGAAGCCAATCTGGTGGTCCCCTGCCATAAACAAACTCTACAACAGAAGAAAGAAACTGTTGTAGAAAAGAGTAAAATCCCATGATTGGAGGAACTCCCTGGTCAGCCTCAGTAAGAAGCTGAGATCTCTTATAAAATCATCCAAAGCTAGTTATGAAAACAAAATCGCCACTGATTCTAAAGACAACCTCAAAGCATTCTCTAGCTATGTCAAGAATCTCAATGGCAACACTCAGATCTGCTCTGAGTTACAGCACAATGGCACTAAATATACAGAACCAACTGATATTGCCAACATCCTGGCAGATAGGTTCAGTGCTAACTTTACCCAATGTTTCACCCCACTAAAGGGCCCATATCTATACCAGAAGAATGCAAAGTTACTGTAATCATGGCTGCATAGGTAAAAACCACACTGTCCAAAGCCAAGAACACAGCATCCATGGGACCTGACAACATCCCAGGCTCCGTTCTACATGAACTACACAACAAACTGGCACCCCACCTAAGTAGCATGTTCAGTCATAGCCTCACCTCAGGCTTTGTGCCCACTGAATGGCACACATCGATGGTTATCCCACTCCACAAAGGGGGAGCCACCATGGACCCAGGGAACTACCGCCCCATTAGCCTGATGAGCCTGGTCTGCAAGTCCACGGAATGTATCATCATGGAAGGAACTTATAAACAAAGACATTGGTAATCTCCAAACTCTGGACTCCCCCCAATTTGGGTTTCTAAAAGTCAGATCACGTCTCCTAAACTTGATAGACTTCTTTGAAGCAGTCACCAAAGCCATAGCCGAGGGTAAGGTGGTTCACAAAGCCTATCTAGATCTCGCCAAGGCTTTCAACACCATCCCCCACTCTGGAATTATAGATAAACTCACTAAACTATGTAAAAATCCCTATGTCACAAGATGGGTTGCCAACTGGCTCACTGACAGAACCCACACTGTGAAAGTAGCAGACTCCAAATCTGACTTCAGACCAGTGACAAGTGGAGTACCACAGGGTTCAGTCCTGGGTCCTCTCCTGTTTGGTATCTACTTCTCTGAAGTACAGGCTAACACAGAAGGTCTTTGGCTAACGAAGTTCGCAGATGACTGCAAACTAGGAGCCATAATCAAAACTCCTAATGATGTGGACAGCCTACATAAGGGCCTCACTGAGACAGATGCCTGGTGTCAAAGCCATGGCCTCAAGCTCAATGCCAAAAAGTGCATTGTCATCTGCTTAGGTAAAAACTCTGTACCCATGAACTACCACATAGTCGGTAGTCTACTTAACACCGAAAGTATGATAAGAGACCTTGGGACACAGGTGAACAGTAGTCTCTCCTTTGATAATCACATCGCCACAGTATTCAGGAAATCCTTCTATGTGGCACACCTCATCACAAAAGGTTTCTAATCCAGGAAAAAAGAGGTCATTGTTGCCCTCTACCCATCACTCATTAGACCCATTATAGAGTACAACACCCCTTTTGGTATGTACCTCACAAGACATCTACAACAACTGGAAAGGCTGCAAAAATACCTCACAAAGAGGATTACCGGCCTCAAACAGATGCCCTACACAGACCATCTCAAAAAACTCCAGTTTTGCTCCGTTGCATATTGCCTATTCAGAGGTGATCTCTGCCTAACATACAAAGCTATGTCAAACCCAGAGCTGTTGGACATGTTCCACTTAAAGAAATTCCAATCCCTCCGAGCTACACCCTTCTAGGGACCTAAATCTTGTCACCACAATAAACAGAACATGCTGGAGGGATAGATTCCTGTCCCAGAGACTTCCCATACTCTGGAACAAACTACCAATCTATATCAAACAAAGCTCCTCATTAGGACTCCTCAAGAAAAATCTTGATGAGTGGATGGGAAATAGGAAATTCACCCTGGGGATCACTTCTGTGGCTCTGCTCAACAGGGGCACAGGAAAATAATTTTCTTGGGTGGCAAAAGCTAGGGTACCTTTTTGGCTAGGCTTATATAGGTTCTAGGGCCAATAGCCTAGTACTTGCCTATGAACTTACCTATAAACCTATAACACATCTAAATATGATTGTAGATTCTTTTTTATAAGACCCGTTGCTCCTACTACTATTGGAACTGTCTGGGTATCTTTCTTCTACATTGCTCTTGTTTCTGCCTGCAAATCCTGATATTTTATGACTTTGTGTCTCTCTGTATGCAAAACACTGTAGTCACTGGGTGTAGTGATTTTAATGATCAATGCTACTTTTGTCTTCTTTTCATGGACAGCTATATCTGTTTTTCTCGCATCTATCTTTTGAACTTTTGGTAATGGGTGATCCCATGTGATGTAGACTTCATCATTTTCTATAATGCTTTGTGGGTCATGTTTCCAGTGTTTTTCAGTTACTTCAATATTATAATGTTTGCATAATTCCCAGTACAACAGTCATGCCACATTATCATGCCTTTCAGTATACAGTCCTTCAGCAACAAGGTATGAAACTGTTTCCAATTCTGTTTTACAAAACCTACATTTGTCTGTTTCTCCAACATGTTCAATGGACTTTGTAAACCAATGTGTACATAGTCCACTACCTTGGGCAGCCGATATTAACCTTTCATCTTTTGGTTTGAATTTGCCTATCCTTAACCATTCCTGCATTTGATCCTGATCAACATGGGGTTCTTCCACGCGTTTTCTGTACTTGCAACTATATTTATGCATTTTCCATATTTCTTGCCTTCTCATCTGGTCATTCACCTTCTATTTTCTTTTGTTTTTTGGCACATTCAGTTACCGTCTGATTTTTATCTACTTCTGGATTGATTTCCATTCCCGCTTGACACAGATATGCTTCTGTTAGACTAAGAAGGGAAGTCATCTTATTCTCCTCATGTTCCCAAACTTTCACTATATTTGGGTATTGTAAGGTCAGCAGATACGTATGCAGTCTTACAGTTGCAGATCTACTGTATACATATAATCAGTTTCAAGTAGGCCCATACCTCCTTCAGAATGAGGAATATATAATCTTGATATGCACTGATTTTTATAAATCATTTGATGAGCATGAAGCATCCTTCTTGTTTTCCTATATAATCTATCCAACACCTTTTGGGGCCAATCAGTTACTACAAAAATGTAAGTTAGGACAGGAAGAGCAAATTGCTTTATAGCTTGATTTTTTTCCTAGATGTCAACATTGTTTTCAGGATTAATTTAATTCTTCTAAAATATTCCTTACTAAGTTTTATTTGCATTTGTTCATGTTTTATTGTTGGCCCTTCATCAATTCCAAAATATTTATAGACTTGCTCTTGCTCAAGTTCTTTTACCTTTCATTCTTCTCCCAAACTGATGTTTTCTTGGTGCTGCAGATTTCCTGCTTTAATGATTGCTTTTGCACATTTATAAAGACCAAATGACATTCTTATGTCACCTGAAAAAGTTTTGACTACTTGCAGTTGTGCTTTCAGTTCCTCGTCTGATGAGCTATACAGTTTTAAATCATCAACAAAGAGAAGATGAGAAGTCTTTATACTTTGTTGCTTTCTGGGAGCCATATTATAGCCATGACCTAATCTGTTTAGCAGACAGCTTAATGGGTTAAGGGCAAGGCAAAAGAGCAACAGTGTCAGAGAGTCACCCTGGAATATCCTCCTTTGGATTTTTATTCCTGCAATAACTTGTTCTTTGTCATGGCTTAACTGCAAAGTGGTTTGCCACCGTTTGGTCGCTATGGTGTAGTTTCAGTGTAGGGTGTATGTTATACATTTTTAAGCACTCTTTTATCCATGAATGTGGGATACTGTCAAATGCTTTTCCTGTAGTCAGTCCATGCCATACTTAGATTCTTCCCCTTTTTACAGTTCTCCACTATGACTTTCTTTAACAACAAATGATCCTTTGTTCCATATGGCTTTCTTGTATTGCCCTTTTGTTGTATTGCCATAATTGAGTTTTTATTTATTTAAATTTGTTGACCGGGAGTGTCAAATGAAACTGAAGAGTTTTCTTCTTAATGACTATAAACTCTGTTAGCACTAATTCCAGTTTATAGTTTATACGTTGTCAAAAGGCAAGTTATTGGTCTATAATTTTTAGGGTAGCTTGCAAGTTCACTTTTAAGTAGGAGTATTGTTTTTCCTGTTGTTAGTCAGGTTGGTGTCTGTTTGGGGTATGCATATAAATAGTTCTTACCTGTGGCTAAATCTTCATGCAAAGATGTTAATACTTTTAACCAAAAGTTAGGCACTGCATCTGGGCCTGGGGTTTTCCAATTAGAGGCTTTTCTTAAATTTATTTCAATCTCTGTGATTGTTTCTTCATCCCATATCATATCCTGTACCTTTGGACTTCTTTTGCTTCTTCTGTCCATGTAGCATCTTTATTATGCTTCACTGGATTTTCATAAATATGTCTCCAAAATGTATCTATTCTTTTTTGGTGATCTTTCAATTCCTTTTACCTTGATTCCCAATTCTCTGTAAGACTTTTTTGGGTCATCAAAAAATTACTTATTTTGTACTTTTCCTTTATCTTTATCTGTGTATTTTCTAAGTTTTTCTGCCTGTGCTGATATTTTTAGTTTATTATTTGTGATAGTGTATGATAAATCCTGATCTGTTATAATATTGTGCAGTGCTTTTATCACGTCTATCGTTCTGAGTATTTTTGTTGATCTGCTCCCTCTTCTATACTCTTCTAACAGTGATACTTCTTGTCTTAATTGCTTTATAATTTTCTCTATTCGATACTTCCATGATAGTATTCAATTTCTCCCCTTCCTTTCCCTTACTGTATTCTTGTGGTAGAATTTATCTGTTATTAATTTAGCTGCACAGTAATATATCCTGTTTACTTCTGTTTTATTGCATGGATCTCTATGGACAGGCCGAATTACTGTGTTCATTTGTTTTATCAAACTTCTAACAATATCCCTGGCTGTGCTCTACATGAACTACAGAGTGAACTGACACTTCACCTGTGTGCCCTGTTCAGTCACAGCCTCAACTCAGGCTTTGTCCCTGCTGAATGGCGCACTGCTACAGTCATCCCTCTCCACAAAGGAGGAGTGACTACAGGTCCTGGGAACTATCGCCCCATTAGCCTGACGAGTCTTCTATGCAAAGCTATGGAATGCATCATCATGGACCTAATAAACAAGGATATAGGAGATCTCCAAACTCTGGATCCCACACAGTTTGGTTTTGTGAAGGGTAGATCATGCCTGCTCAACTTGGTCGGCTTCTTTGAGTCAGTCATGAAGGCAAGGTGGTTCATACAGCCTACCTTGATCTAGCCAAGGCCTTTGATATCATACCCCACTCAGTAATCATAGAAAAACTCACTAAGCTAGGGATCAACCCTATATCACTAGGTGGGTTACAAATTGGCTCACAGATAGAACCCACAGTGTGAAAGAGGTTGACTCCAAGTCAGACTACCGACCAGGCATGAGTAGAGTCCCACAGGGTTCAGTCCTGGGTCCTCTCCTGTTTAGTACCTACTTCTCTGAAGTCCAGGCCAACACGAAGGGTCTCTGGCTAACAAAGTTCACAGACGATTTCAAGTTGGGAGCTATTATTAACTCTTCAAGCGATGTTGGCATCCTACAGAAAGGCCTCACCGAGACCAACAACTGGTGTCAGAACCATGGCCTTAAGCTCAATGCCAAAAAATGTGCCATCATCCCCTTTGGGAAAAACCCAGTTCCCATGAATTACCACATCGATGGTAGTCCACTGAACACAGAAGGTGCTATAAGAGATCTGGGAACATAGGTTGACAGCAACCTTTCTTTTGACCACCACATTGCCACTGTGGTCAGAAAATCCTTCTGTTTGGCACATTTCATTACTAAGGGTTTTGCATCCAGGAAGAAAGAGGTCATTGTACCCCTCTACTCTTCCCTCATTAGGCCAAACATTGAGTACAATGCCCCATTTGGCATGCACCTCACTAGACACCTGCAACAACTGGAGAGGCCGCAAAAGTACTTCACAAAGAGGATCCTAGGCCTTAAGCACTTGTCCTATATGGACAGACTCAAAAAAACCCAACTATTCTCTGTCTCATATCGCCTAATTA
>NC_056732.1:827206877-827286877 GCF_019279795.1 Protopterus annectens
ACACACACACACACACACACACACACACACACACACACACACACACACACACACACACACACACACACACACACACACACACACACACTGACAGTGAAGACTAACCAGGGAAGCATACTTACAAGACACACACACACACACACACACACACACACACACACACACACACACACACACACACACACACACACACACACACACACTGACAGTGAAGAGTGAGAGCGAGAGATCCCTGGTAGCAGTGCACACACATGTTTGCATACTTCTCATTGAATCACTGTTTTTCAAATCAGTATTTACTAAAAATTAAATACCAAAAACTGTGATCTGAAAAAAAATTATAAAGCACAAAAACATCTTTTGCCCCCTTGCTCTCCCTGCATCCCTAAATTGCACCACAAAGGAGAAAATGACAAAAAGCATTCAAAAACCCTCTGGTGCACATTAAAATGCATTGAGGTACTACTTTAAAAAATCAAATTCAGATGGCAAACTTAAAAGTCTTACCAACAAGAGATGTCTCATTGTGATTCAATACTGGAAAGAACTAAATTAAAAAAAAAAGTGCATGGCTGCCACGTGCACTAGAAGTGAAACTTCTGTAATGCAAAGCTGTTAAGTGCTGCTGCTAGGGATCACTCACTCAATCTCAGCCTTCACTCTCACATTGCATGTGTGTGTGTGTGTGTGTGTGTGTGTGTGTGTGTGTGTGTGTGTGTGTGTGTGTGTGCTATTGCTGCTAGGGATCTCTCGCTCTCACACTTCACTGGTAGTGTATGTGTGTGTGTGTGTGTGTGTGTGTGTGTGTGAGTGTGTGTGCGCGCACGCACGCACGTGTGCGCATGTGTGCGCGTGCATGTGTGTGTCTAGTAAGTATCCTTCCCTGGTCACTTTTCACTGTCAGCATGTGTGTGTGTGTGTGTGTGTGTGTGTGTGTGTGTGTGTGTGTGTGTTTGTGTGTGTGTGTGTGCTATTGCTGCTAGGGATCTCTCGCTCCACACTTCACTGGTAGTGTATGTGTGTGTGTGTGTGTGTGTGTGTGTGTGTGTGTGTGTGTGAGTGTGTGCCACAAGACGCATGCACATGTGTGCGCGTGCATGTGTGTGTCTAGTAAGTATCCTTCCCTGGTCACTTTTCACTGTCAGCATGTGTGTGTGTGTGTGTGTGTGTGTGTGTGTGTGTGTGTGTGTGTGCGTGCGTGCGTGTGTGTGTGTGTGTTTACTTATGTGTCTGCTATCACTTAAGAAATGTCATCTTGCAAAATACTTTATGAAATGAGTCAAAATCTGCAGTTCTCCATTTGTTGATTTTGTAATTGACACTTCAAATAGAGTAAGGTGCACCCCTTATTGGCAAAAGACTACAATGTACATTTTTATACTCTATGATGTAAAAAAGTGCAGTAGTACACTTTGTATGTTTCACAACAGTAATACTAAACTGTATCTGTAATTATGTTTCAGCATTCAGTATTATAAGTAAAAAAATAATTGTATCAAAACGATTATCTCATGAATAAAATAATGCATGAACATAGTTGCCATCATTTTAAGAAATGCTAATGTACTAAGTAATAAGAGAAACAAGTTGCCTTTCTCTTTAAAGACTTATGTTTGCAGTACGCTGGAAATGCAATATGTATAAACATTGTTTAACACTGAAAAACAAAAAAATCTGATGTTTTTAACTAATAAGGAGATTAATGCATGAAACTTCATTAAAATAAAGTGACTTAAAGTAGCATAATCTTATTAATAAGTTTACCTGTACCTTAGGAAGATGTGTCATGTCACCGTCTCATGAGACTGGCTTTTATTTTCAGATTTTCGCAGTTGTAACCAGCACTAGTTGCAACTGAAGATTTAATTCAAAAGAATTTCACATCTCTTCAGCAGAGTTGCTGACTAACTGATTTTTAAATGTTAATAATCATTTTGTGAAGACATTGGTATTACTAATAAATAAGTGAACAAGTGCTAACAGACTCTAGAGCAACTTTATAAGTACGCTTAGAATAATTTGCATTCAAATTATTATTTTCAGTAGAAATATTCATACTATTTGGTCAATGATTACATCTTTAGTCACTTATATGATAATTTAAAAGTAATTAAAGTAGATTAAATGCCCTGTTAAATGTATACATAATTACCATTTCTTAAGGGTACAAAGACAAATGAACTTATATGAAGTAATATTTTTGTTCTGTGTGAAATATCATATTATGCTCAAAAACAATCATAGACATATGCTTCAGACTCATATGAAGTGTAAACTTCATTTAGTGGTATTAAACATGAGATATTTTAAGTACATCTGCAGTATTCATTGTTTTTGACATTTTAGCTGTTATTTCTTTTCCTTTTTTCCCCATAAGTAGTACAATGTTTTGACAAGACATCTGCTGCCCAACAATACTCATTAAAATTCTGTAAGTTTTCTGAAAAAAATAATCAGTCCTAATTTCTCCTGTTGTCTGGAAAATGACTTGTTCTCCTCATGTCTCCTATTTTATGAAGTCATGTTTCTGCTTTACCATCTTTACATATATTTTGGCAACTTTCCCCCTTCATTAATGACTTAAGTTTTTCTCCTTACAGCAAAAGTCATTTGCAAGTCCTTAGATGATTCAGGAGAGGAACGTTTATTCCCATTACGTGTTTTGTTTTGTTTGTAGGCATGTTTTATTCCTTTGCTGTCAAGCTAAATGTGGAAAGAATCTAAGTTTTATCTGTATCTTTTTTTCTATTTTTTCCTATTCTGTATTGGTAAGTTCAATTTCTAATGTCTTAGCTTCTGCTTTGTGTATAAAGTCCTTAACATCTCATAACATCTTTAAAGAAAGAAAAACTCTAACCTGACAGAGTTCCCCGTAAAACAGCAGCATATGCAAATGAGGTTAATCATCCACATTTATATAATTCAGTCCAGCGTGTATGAATTTGCTGTCTTGCCTGAATTATTTCTTTAGAAGATTCATGAAACAGTAAATTTTAAAGATTCTTCCATCTTATGCTTTTGATTTTCCTGCTTGTAATTGTCAGCTATTATTTTGTTTGTTAAGAATGCAGCAGTACTATAACTTTTATGGACACTCTCTTTTCTTTTAGCTTTCTTCTCACTCTGGATCCTTTCAGTTCTACTAAGTTACTTTTGCAAACACAATATATCCAGAATGAGATGACCTTGTTCAGTATCTTTTACTTCTTCCAGTGTTTCAAATACTCTTACATTCTGCCTGCTACAGCTATTCTCCTGATTACCTACTTTATCATTATTTTTAACAATTTCTTGTTGCAGTTTGTCAACTTCAATTTCTCTGTCATTAAGTTGTACTTTTAATATTTTAGTGCATGTTTTTAAGTTCCATTAGCTTAAAGTTTACCTCATTTATTTGATGCTGCTAGGTGACTGAAGATTTTCTCTACTCTATCACCTCTGTTTCTATATGTGACAGTTTTTTAAGGATGATTTGTGTATTATCCTGAGAAGATTCCTTAAAATGTTCTAAGTCCACTTCTTCTTTCTTATTTTTCATTGTAGAAAATATAGGAGTCAAGTTTCTTCACACAATTAAATTCTTACAGGAGATCTACTGGATTATAATGCCACCATTTTGAATGTTAGGCCTTTTCTGCAAGGGAACTGACTTAAAAGGCTGACAGTAGCAGTCTAAAAAAGGTGGGACCAGTAAAGCTTCAAAATCTTGTTAAGACAGAAAACTCTCAGCCATAAGTTAGAGAAGCATATTATTGGATACCTGAGTATAACTAGGGGTAAAATTGAAAGAGAAATTGCATTTATAACTGTTTACTGAAAGATAACAGTGGAAAATGTTGTTTCACAGGTTGACAGGTAAGTACTAGGCAAGCTGCCCTTGTAGACCATTTTTAGCCTAGCCAATTTCCCTTTTGGTGCTTGAGTTAAACTATCTCCTTTGATGATAGATTGGCCTTACCATCTATGATTGATAATTATATATTGCTCTCTAAGGAGAATAACTGGGATTATATTGCAGATAATTTAAGGGGAACCATGCATGGGGATAAAGCATTTAGGAGCTACTTCTGTCCAATAGGAGTACAGGGGGGCAATCCTGGGGTAAATTTACTAATTCCCATCCATAGATCCAAGTTGCAGTTTAATATGAACAGGGATGAGCTTTGTTTTACATGGCTGGGGAGTTTGTCCCAGAGGAGTGGTATCCTCGGCAAG
Source organism: Protopterus annectens (assembly GCF_019279795.1). Lineage (NCBI taxonomy): Eukaryota > Metazoa > Chordata > Ceratodontiformes > Protopteridae > Protopterus > Protopterus annectens. The sequence continues at coordinate 827,211,093 of NC_056732.1, forward strand.
ACATATCTGTTCCCACACGTTGTTCTGTTGATGTTGCAGAAGAGGTTTAGATACCTAGGTAAAGTATTTCAGATGCCATTTGACTTGTTGATATGCAGTAGGTACATTAGTATTGTATCAGAGGATGCTTTGAATGCCAGACACAGGTCACCTTAAACATTTTCAGCATGTACTTCATGTGCAAGCATCAGTACAAATAAAAAGGAGATAGTATAGCAAAGTGGCAAAATACAATAGAACTAATAAAACAACTTATAACTGAAGCAAAAGATTCACTTTAATGAGCACAATAATATATTACAATTACTTACTGGAGTGAATGTTCTGCTTCAGTTGCAAGTGTCAGGAGACATGGAACACCTGCATAACTGATTCTGAAAATTATTTCTGAAAATATTTCCTTACTGCAATGTATAATGCTGAACCTCACAATCCTGTATAAAAGGTAATGTAAACATTGAGCAGGTGTTACACGCAAAGAGGAGACTTTGCTGTTTTCACAACTTGCGGACCATAACTTTGGACTGGCAGAGGCTACACAAAGTAGAATTTTTTTTTTGTTCTTGTTTTCATGTCAGTTATGCTGTCAGAAAGTAGACTGAGTTTATTTTTTATTAAGCTGAAGTTAAACAACCTAAATTTCAGTATGGACTGCTGAACTGAAAGCAGTCTGAGTGTGATTTTTTTTGCCTGAATAGAGCTCCTTTTACATGAGGCTGAATAAAATATGTGCATTTGGTTTAATGTACAAGGGCTTGTGCTCAGTCTATAATTCCTGCAGTTATTAGGACCAGTTTTGCTACTATACATACAATATACTTTGCAATATATAGAAATGAAGCTCATTCTGAGAGTTCAAGTTTTATTAGGATACAAAAAATGATGTAGACTCTTCCCATATAAATAGGTAAAACAATATACATAACACAAAGTACCTTTTCTATTGTAGTCCCATACAAAAAATCAAGTCCATGAATGATTTCTAATAGCTTCCCTCTTACTAGATTCCCTTGGAAGGAAACTATCCAGGCTCCTTCAGGTACCTTCCACAAGATCTATTCTTTCTGCAGCACTTTAGCTAGAGTCACTGTTCCAGACATAGGATCCCCTCTTTAAGAGAGGCCATCTTCTCCAAACTGGAAGGGTTACAACCCTACTTCTTATATACTGCTTCATTGGATAATTGACTTCATTAGCAAAATCCTGCAAGAATCTTCCCTGCCTAATACACATTCCATCTCACTGCTTCAAAGTAATAGTTATGCTATTTACACTACATTTATATATATATATATATATATATATATATATATATATATATACATATATATATATATATATATATATATATATATATATATATATATATATATATATATATTATCTATATCGAGAGAGAGAATTCAGGATGCATACAGACAGAAGGAAAACCTGCTGTATCTGAACTTGCAGTAATTCCTTTGTACACATACACAGAAATATGCAACTACTTGTGGATTGAGTGGGTATGCAGCTTACAGTTATGAACAGCTGTGGACAGCAAACAGCGTTCTATTCTAAGAATGTGACATATCTATGATCTACATACATATGTGGAAAGTGCATCAGTGTCCATGAAAGGTGCCTACAACAAACACCATAGTGGATGCATTGTAACTACATTGAGTGTTTTTTGAAGGAAACCTCACACATTTTGTAGTATCATAACCAGTGGCAGATTAAGTTTCAAACCACGGACACCCCCAAGCACATATTTAGGACCATGCATAATAGTGTGTGTTCTTTGATTCACCTTCCTGATTGTTTTAAATTATATTTCTTGTTTAAAATAGCGACATTTGTTAGTGTGTTTTATTGTTTTCCAGTATAGAGTGAAATAAAATATATGAACTGATAACAACAGAAGTGCACATTTCAGAACATTTCTGCCATAATAGGCCACTTAAACTGCTGCCATTATAATCCATCAATATCGGCACTCAACAATTATGGCCATTTTGTTGACTGTAGAAATCACATGTCTGATTATGATAAAAATGACCACAAAAAAGTATTCCAATCTTCTTCTTCTTTCAGCTTTTTCCCAGTTAGAGGTCACCACAGCGAATCACCTGTCCACTCATGATTGGCAGTGGAGTTTTACAGTGTTGAGTTGCCAGCCTGGTGCCCAACCTTCCACAGAAGGCATACTCATGCCTAGGGCCAATTTAGAGTGTCCAATCCACCTACAGCATGGCTTTGGGGGGAAACCAGAGCACCTGGAGGAAACCAACGTGACCACAGGGAGGACATGCAGACTCAGCACAGAAGGCACCCCAGCCGAGGATCGAACTGGAGAACCTCTTGCTGTGAGGTGGCAATGCTAACCACTGCACCACCACGGGCACCCTAAAAGTATTCCAATCTGTTTTACATAAATGCACATGAGTCATACAAAGACAGACTGATGACTTTTTAACTTTATCAGCTCAGCAGGGCTAGTCATTTGTATCCACAGACATTCCCCAAATCCAGCAATTATAGCTACATTGTTGACTGCATCCTTCTCAGATACCTGTGTTAAAACATTAACAACAACAATAATGACCAAAGTTGCATATTTCAAATTTGTTTCACACAAACACACTGTAGCCAAGTATTCCAACTTAGTTCACACACAATTACTCACATGCACAGTAGTCCTGCAAAGCTAGATTAAAGACTGTTTAAAAATGACCATATAAGAGAAATATGGTACTTTCATCCACAGCTAGCCCCCCCACACCTAAGAACAGTTATATATGTTGACTGTGCGCACCATTTATTGTAACGAATAAATAAATTACTTGTACTTTATTGGTGGCGTAGCCGGCCTTAGGCATAGGCCAACTAGGCAGCACCTAGGGTGCTGCTCTAGCAGGGGTGCTTTTTCAGTATTTATTTAATGTAGGTAGACCAGGATGGGGGCACTGGGTGGTGTGGTGGGGGGCGCCATGGAGCCCTTTTGCCTAGGGCACCAGTTCACCTAAGGCTGCGCCTGTGGCTTTGTATAGGCTGCTTGAAACTGTATAAATGTCACTAGCATCACGATAAGACCAAGCCATGAGTAGCATAGTTTAAAGAGAAGCAAAGTTATGACAGCATAAGAAATATTAACCACCTGATAACATATGTAAGTCAATATGTACAATCTCTGCAGTATAAAAAGTCATCTGAATAATCCCACATTAAAAAGACCTATTAATAATGCAGAGATTGCTGCTGGCAAGCAACTTTGCATTACAGTGCTTCATCTATAATTGCAGTGCCTGCTGCTCTTGAAGAATAAATTGCCTACACTGCATTAAAAATTGTGTGCTGTAACATTTCATGAAATTGATCAGCTGTGCAATAGGGAATGGTTGGCAAATAACAACAGCAAGTCCATAGTTGCTAGACGTGCAGTCCAGGAGACTATTAAGGAGCCCAACCCAAATTCCCAATTGTCCTAAAGCACTGATTGGTTAAGTGAATTGCTCAATGTCATTCAGTAGATAAATGAAGGTGGAAAGATTCAATCCCTGCACACTTGCCACAAGAAGCAGATCTTTATCAAGACAGAGCTTTAGTCCCCTGCTTTAACTGCCAGAATAACAGTTTTGGCTAAATGCAGAAATCCTTTTCGATGCAGTCTTGTAATGAAGACTATATCACAGTAAATACAACAATGACTACATAATGAATGTTGAAGATCAGATGGCTATGATCATCAGTCCAAGTAATGCAAACTATATAACCTGACAAATATCAACCCCTTTGCAGTTGCTGCAGACTGTAAAGAAGGTACAGCAAAAATATATTACTGACACAGAGGGGAGAACTGAGGAGCCTAGCCCAAACTTCCAATTGCCCCAAAGAACTGTCTGGTTAAGGACTTGCTAAAGGATAGGTCATAAATAGGAGGCAAAGTCAGAGATGCTCTGCAAAGTTGAGACAGATAAAAGCAGACTACTGTAAATTGCTTTAAAAAGGTAGCAAACAGTTCTGCATTAAAATGCATTTTGTGAACCAGAAAAGCTATGAAACTCTGATAACTCACATTGACTGATTCTAATCCTCAGTGACTTACCAGCAAAAAAGTTAAAAGTAGATCTTGCAGTTGAAGTGGAAGGTTAAGTCTCCAAACTGTATAATTAAGGGCATAGAGTTTGTTTCTACCTTGTGGCTCTGAGTAAGTCACTTAACCAGACAGCTCTCTGTCTGGGACATTACATTCTGGAGAATGTGAATTATCTACTTCCTAGAACTACAGCCTTTCTGCACAGAAGAATGCTGAGAATCCAAGTAAAATTATGTTCCATCGTTGAGCTACAGAATGTGAATTATCTGCTTCCCTTTTTTAGCCACAGATCCTGTGAGTGTGAAGTAAATTCAAAAAACACACACTCTCATTTCCTGTACTACTGGAGGTGGACATGCTCAATTCCATGCTATGAGATGGGAGGAGGGAGGGGGTGTGGAACTTCCTAACTGGAAGTCAGATGACATCAGGAAGAGTGATGTTTTAATTGTTTTATTTTTTTTCTAATGATTTATTCTGCAGTATTCGTCTGTTTGTCGGCTGACCACGTGGCTCCCTAAAGCTATGGGCCATGGGCAACTGCCCTTTTTTACCCCTGTTATAATCCCCCACTGAAAGTAGTATCTTCCATGCAAGTTTTCAACTTCATGTGGCAGGAGCATTATAGTTTTATATATATATATATATATATATATATATATATATATACTTTTTTCCCCTTCCTAACCTCACTCTCAACTGCTGATTCGTATATGTAACTAAATAGTAAACTCTAGCTATTATGATATAAGCTTGTTTTTATTTTCTGAACAAAAAATTGTAATTGTTTTGTCTTATTCTCATTGAAGAAACCCATTGTTTGTATTACAAACAACCTTTGAAATTTTCATGTTAATAAACTTTGTTCTGTGGAGCTTTTCTCCCCGGGCCTGCACTGAAAACTGGGCCCTCAAGCCCAGTGGACCTCCCCGGTAATCAAACTTGAATAAATAAATAAAAATAAATAAATAATATATATTGAACAGGGACCCAAAACAGAATACAGCACAACTAATGTGACATAAAATAAGTGGACATACCTTGATATCAGACAGCTACACTATCCCCAAGTATAGAGGTAATCCCATGTATATGAGCATTTCATAATATTACAGACTTATATGACAGCAAGGCTGCTATATATTTGCTTTTCATCACCATATATCACTAATGGACTTCATTAGCAGCAATATTACAGAATTTTGGGGTCTGATAGCATACATTGAGAATGTCTGATAACCCTTGTTGATTCCAAAAGTTTGTGTCCAAATCTGCAAGACTTGTAGAGGAAGGCAGTTGTTTTGCTGTAAAGAGTAAAGTCTTTAGTATGACTCAGGCAGCCTGGTATCAGTTTGAGGCCAAAGCATTTGTAAGAGCTGGTAGGAAAGGAAGAATGATGAGGCTATGCCTACTTAACCCTTTTCAGAGGAGGCACAGGATGACATACAGACCTGTATCAGGCCATTTTTGAAGCCTCAGTGAAGCTCATGAGCTGTGGCTAGAGCTGGTGAATGTGCAGACTATGAGACGGTGTCACAACATTAGTCGGGAGTGTGAGCACACTAAAGAGATGCTCATGAGTAACAGCTCAGAGTGGTATTATGAATAATGCCAGCATCGAGGGGACTGGGCTTCCCAGTACTAAGTCAGGCCATCCTCTATGAGCACCAATCTTGGCTCCTGGTCTCACTCTTCTACTGCACCCTGTATTCACCAGTCCATACCAGCTGGTGATGCTGTCTGGGGAGGTTTAAATGCCAGGGTGATGTTGTATAACTGTGGTATTTAGGAGAGCCACACTTCATCAGAAGTCATCACATCCCAGAGAGCCACCACAAATTTATAAAAAAGAAAAAAGTGTAAAGTCTAACAGATGAACAAGTGTACGATGCAGGGCATATTAGCAGGGTGAGTAAGAAATGAGCAGAGTTACTGAAATTGCTGGGCTGCTGAATTATGTGTTGAATGTTTCAAACAACTGGAGTACACTGCAGCATGGTCATACCTGAATAAACACACAGTTGTTATATTCTAATATGAGGTAGTCTGGGCAATATGACCACATGTGAGTACAACACTGAACAGTGTAATACAATGTGTAACAGAAAGCTGATATTGGCTCATGCATATTAGTAATACAATTATTGTGCACACATTAACTGTAATGATATGGTCAATATTGGCTCATGCATATTAGTAATACAATTATTGTGCACACATTAACTGTAATGATATGGTTGCATATTGGCTCATGCATATTAGTAATACAATTATTGTGCACACGTTAACTGTAATGATATGGTTGCATATTGGCTCATGCATATTAGTAATACAATTATTGTGCACACGCTAACTGTAAATGATATGGTTGATAGTGGCTCATATATATTAGTAATACAATTATTGTGCACATCGCTAACTGTAATGATATGGTCAATATTGGCTCATGCATATTAGTAATACAATTATTGTGCACACATTAACTGTAATGATATGGTCAATATTGGCTCATGCATATTAGTAATACAATTATTGTGCACATTAACTGTAATGATATGGTCGATATTGGCTCATGCATATTAGCAATACAGTTATTGTGCACACATTAACTGTAATGATATGGTCAATACTGGCTCATGCATATTAATAATACAACTATTGGGCACACATGTTAACTGTAATGATATGGTCACACAATACTCCTATGTAGTACTAGTAGTTGTATTAACCAATACTTGTTTATCATGCTGGTAAAATTTACTTATATGCTTAAGGAACTGAATAGTTGTGATTACTATCTTAACCAATTATCCATGAGTACTTGTTGCTTACTTGAAGGAAAGGTTACATGATTACATAACAGGAGATGTGTGATGCTCAGTTTCCTCCCAGTAGTGGCATACATAGGTAAAGATAAATGCAGTCAACACCTAAGCACCATGTTCAATCATAGTCTCACATCAGGCTTTGTGTCCACTGAATTTGGCCCAAAATTTAAGAAATTTCAGACTTCAGGTTTCTGAATGTTTAATTCCTTGCAGATTTGATGGTGCAGTGGTAGTATTGTTGCCTCACAGCTATAGGTTTTCTGGTTTGATTCTTGGTTGGGGTGGCTTCTGTGTGAGTCTGCATCTCCTGCCTGTGTTTGTGTGGATTTGCTCTGGTGCCTGCCATTTTACAAAGATGTGTCTGCAGTTTTAATCCCTCGTCTCTGCTGAAAATTGTTTTTGTTCTGTCCGCAGTAAATTTGACAGGCATTTGAATTTCAGACTTCAGGTTTCTGAATGTTTAATTCCTTGCAGATTTGATGGTGCAGTGGTAGTATTGTTGCCTCACAGCTATAGGTTTTCTGGTTTGATTCTTGGTTGGGGTGGCTTCTGTGTGGAGTCTGCATCTCCTGCCTGTGTTTGTGTGGATTTGCTCTGGTGCCCTGCCATTTTACAAAGATGTGTCTGCAGTTTTAATCCCTGCGTCTCTGCTGAAAATTGTTTTTGTTCTGTCCGCAGTAAATTTGACAGGCATTTGAATTTCAGACTTCAGGTTTCTGAATGTTTAATTCTTTGCAGATTTGATGGTGCAGTGGTAGTATTGTTGCCTCACAGCTATAGGTTTTCTGGTTTGATTCTTGGTTGGGGTGGCTTCTGTGTGGAGTCTGCATCTCCTCCATGTGTTTGTGTGGATTTGCTCTGGTGCCCTGCCATTTTACAAAGACGTGTCTGCAGTTTTAATCCCTGCTGAAAATTGGTTTTGTTCTGTCCGCAGTAAAATTGACAGGCATTTGAATTTCAGACTTCAGGTTTCTGAATGTTTAATTCCTTGCATAATTGATGGTGCGGTGGTAGTATTGTTGCCTCACAGCTATAGGTTTTCTGGTTTGATTCTTGGTTGGGGTGGCTTCTGTTTGAGTCTGCATCTCCTGCCTGTGTTTGTGTGGATTTGCTCTGGTGCCCTGCCATTTTACAAAGATGTGTCTGCAGTTTTAATCCCTCGTCTCTGCTGAAAATTGTTTTTGTTCTGTCCGCAGTAAAATTGACAGGCATTTGAATTTCAGACTTCAGGTTTCTGAATGTTTAATTCCTTGTATAATTGATGGTGCAGTGATAGTATTGTTACCTCACAACTATAGGTTTTCTGGTTTGATTCTTGGTTGGGGTGGCTTCTGTCTGCATCTCCACCCTGTATTTGTGTGGATTTGCTCTGGTGCCCTGCCATTTTGCAAAGACGTGTCTGCAGTATTAATCCCTGCATCTCTGCTGAAAATTGTTTTGTTCTGTCCGCAGTAAAATTGACAGGCATTTGAATTTCAGACTTCAGGTTTCTGAATGTTTGATTCCTTGCAGATTTGATGGTGCAGTGGTAGTATTGTTGCCTCACAGCTATAGGTTTTCTGGTTTGATTCTTGGTTGGGGTGGCTTCTGTGTGGAGTCTGCATCTCCTCCATGTGTTTGTGTGGATTTGCTCTGGTGCCCTGCCATTTTACAAAGACGTGTCTGCAGTTTTAATCCCTGCTGAAAATTGGTTTTGTTCTGTCCGCAGTAAAATTGACAGGCATTTGAATTTCAGACTTCAGGTTTCTGAATGTTTAATTCCTTGCATAATTGATGGTGCGGTGGTAGTATTGTTGCCTCACAGCTATAGGTTTTCTGGTTTGATTCTTGGTTGGGGTGGCTTCTGTTTGGAGTCTGCATCTCCTGCCTGTGTTTGTGTGGATTTGCTCTGATGCCCTGCCATTTTACAAAGACGTGTCTGCAGTATTAATCCCTGCCTCTGCTGAAAATTGTTTTTGTTCTGTCCGCAGTAGAATTGACCGGCATTTGAATTTCAAACTTCATGTTCTTCAGAATACATAGTAGCACAACCTTTTTTCTAGCAATTTTCTAAGTTTATAAGATGAATATTTTAAATTTGTCCCTATTTTTGGGACTGTATTCCCCATTATTGGCTTCGTCCAGGTTTTTGTGCTAAGGTTGACAGCTATGGCAAGAACTGAATTCACTGAATATGGACTGTAGAATTGTGCATATTTACTGATAAAGGTGCACTGTAGAATTGTGCATATTTACTGATAATGGTGGACTGTAGAATTGTGCATATTTACTAATAATGGTGGACTGTGGAATTGTGCATATTTACTAATAATGGTGGACTGTAGAATTGTGTATATTTACTAATAATGGTGGACTGTGGAAGTCTGAGTAGACTTTTTATGATAAATGTTCTCAACTGGGCAGTTTTGCCATTATGGGTGCATATGTTTTGTTTCATTGCTTACTGGAAAAATGTTCAAAACAAATTTAAAACACCCTCTAACAAGTGTACTGTATTGTACAAGGAATATAATTTTAGTACAATGAGGAAGGTGTATCAAAGAGCACATGTATGTTTCATATGCAAGGGGCCTATGATTCGAAAACAGCCCAAAATTAATCTTTATCTGCCACTGGCAAAATGTATTTTCTTTGAATGTGGGTTTCAATGAATGTGAGTTTCAAGGGCAGAGAAGTTTTAATGCTAAGTTTTCATTGTGAGACTGCATTGCTTTGTTTAACAGATTACTTAATGTTTGTGCTGTAAAATACAAAATAAAACTTTCAAATGAAGTCCAATCATTGAAGTAAAGCAGTATGCACATTAGTGTTTATGGTAAATGGAGTGAAATAGCCAAGTAATGGTTAATTGGAATGGCTGCAGAGGCTCCAGTTCAACCATTATTTTGTCAGGGAAGGGCAGCAAACTCAGACAGGCCCAGCTGAACTATACCTCCCAACTGTCCAGATTTTCAAAGAATGAATAGATTTTGCTTCTTATTTTTGGTTTGTTGTTCATAAAATTTGTAGTTTTAATTCTAAATGATTTGCCAGAAGTCACTAAATAATAAGTTTCAGACTTCATAACCTTCATAAAATGCATGTTAAAGTAAGAGCCGTTCTATCAACTGTCTCAATTTATACAAGAGCAATTTTTAGTACTGTTTATATATTCCCCCAATATATTTGGCCTTGTTCAGATTTACTGCATTAACAGGTTGAGAGGTACATGCAAATAAATTGCTTTATAGAATTAGGCATAGCCAACCTCTCAACTGTCCCCAATTTTTGGCTCAAAATGTTGCTCTTCCCCTAATAATCCCTCCATAAAATAGCAATTTTGGAAGAAAACATGGAGGGTTTACAATTAAGAAATAACTGTAATAATCAAAGTTATAGATTACTTGAAATGCATGTAGATTCTTTTATTTTGTCAGCTGCTCAAGGTAGCAGTACTAATATTAAAGTGTCCCTTCTTTGACAGGTAGAAGCTGTATTGTGTGTCTATTTTATATTTTTGCATCACATTTTTGGTCCATTTTCATAAAATTGTGTTTTTGGCAAATTAGTGACAAATCACTAAAGACTGAAGTTAGAAAATGACAGACATTTGAGTTTCAGATTTTATACCCTTCAGAAAATTCATACTAATGCAAGACCTATTCTATTATCTTTCTAAGTTTATTAGAGCAATATTTAAAAATTGTCCTTCTTGTTGTGCCTTTGTCCCACTTCTGTGTATGGCTTTGTCCAGATTTCTTGCTCTTGAAGTTGGGAGGTATGACAAATGTGTCAGGGCCATCACAGTCAGCCAGAGAGATTTCAAATTGTGACATGCTTGTTGCACCCCACTCCCCCATGTAGTGACTCTGGATGTGTCCAAGCAAGGCAAGGAGTAGTTGTATCTACCTTGGATGGGGAGGACACACTGCATAAGTACTACAGTGGCTTTTCATCTGTCCTTGATTTTGCAGAATGGTCTGGTTTCTGTCATATTTTTGTACTGTTGATTTATGCTTATTACTCAAAGTGCCTGTTGCTCTGTGTTTAAGTAGCAATGCTTTAATGACCATAAGGTAAGCTTGTCTGACATCGTAAGATGCAAGTAAGCTTTAATAAGCATACTGTTAAAGAATTGCCAACATTGAAAGCCTTTCTGTTGTTGCCATGCAGAGAATACTTGACTAGATAATGTATAAGCCTTGGGTATTAAAGGACAGGATTCCATTATTTTAAAAAGCTCATTACACTTGTTGGAGACTTCCAGTCATCTCTACAGGCTTTACCCGTAAACTAAACAGAATGCCAATCATGTGTGGTCCATAACCTGTACAGTAATCCTTTAAGCAATGTATCTTGAGCTTGTTTCTTGTTTGCTTTTCATTTTTACTTTTATCATGTTTTCCCCATGAAACGTTGTCAGGCAGCAGGTCTTTTTGGATAAGAAACATTTTACAAGTGGGGCATCACATAGATTTCTACTTTCAGCATGTTGCTTGGTACTTTAATAAAGCTGAATATATTATAATTAGAACTGCAGTGCAAGGAGAAGTAGTTTGAGTTGAGTGCTTCTGGTTTTTCTTATACTTGATTTTGACTGGCATTCCAGTAATGTATTTAAAAAGTAATTTATTTTTCATGCCTCACAACCTTTTGTTTCCATCTAGATATTAAGTAAGCTGTCATGCAGCCAATGCATTGAAATATTTTTATTCTTCTACACTTATTTTTGTCTTGATTGGACTTTCATAATGATGGTTTGCCACCCAGGGCAGCGTATTTAATTAAAGTTAGTTTTTTTGTGGTTTTGTGCATAGCTCCTCCCCTTTGTGGTTGACCACACCCCTTCCCTTTGACCCCGCCCATTCAGCGTCTCCTGCAGCCCCCCTGTGATTTGAAGTCACCAGCCGCCACTGGCCACAAGAAGCAGATCTTTATCAAGACAGAGCTTTAGTCCCCTGCTTTAACTGCCAGAATAACAGTTTTGGCTAAATGCAGAAATCCTTTTCAATGCAGTCTTGTAATGAAGACTATATCACAGTAAATACAACAATGACTACATAATGAATGTTGAAGATCAGATGGCTATGATCATCAGTCCAAGTAATGCAAACTATATAACCTGACAAATATCAACCCCTTTGCAGTTGCTGCAGACTGTAAAGAAGGTACAGCAAAAATATATTACTGACACAGAGGGGAGAACTGAGGAGCCTAGCCCAAACTTCCAATTGCCCCAAAGAACTGTCTGGTTAAGTGACTTGCTAAAGGATAGGTCATAAATAGGAGGCAAAGTCAGAGATGCTCTGCAAAGTTGGAGACAGATAAAAGCAGACTACTGTAAATTGCTTTAAAAAGGTAGCAAACAGTTCTGCATTAAAATGCATTTTGTGAACCAGAAAAGCTATGAAACTCTGATAACTCACATTGACTGATTCTAATCCTCAGTGACTTACCAGCAAAAAAGTTAAAAGTAGATCTTGCAGTTGAAGTGGAAGGTTAAGTCTCCAAACTGTATAATTAAGGGCATAGAGTTTGTTTCTACCTTGTGGCTCTGAGTAAGTCACTTAACCAGACAGCTCTCTGTCTGGGACATTACATTCTGGAGAATGTGAATTATCTACTTCCTAGAACTACAGCCTTTCTGCACAGAAGAATGCTGAGAATCCAAGTAAAATTATGTTCCATCGTTGAGCTACAGAATGTGAATTATCTGCTTCCCTTTTTTAGCCACAGATCCTGTGAGTGTGAAGTAAATTCAAAAAACACACACTCTCATTTCCTGTACTACTGGAGGTGGACATGCTCATTTCCATGCTATGAGATGGGAGGAGGGAGGGGGTGTGGAACTTCCTAACTGGAAGTCAGATGACATCAGGAAGAGTGATGTTTTAATTGTTTTATTTTTTTTCTAATGATTTATTCTGCAGTATTCGTCTGTTTGTCGGCTGACCACGTGGCTCCCTAAAGCTATGGGCCATGGGCAACTGCCCTTTTTTACCCCTGTTATAATCCCCCACTGAAAGTAGTATCTTCCATGCAAGTTTTCAACTTCATGTGGCAGGAGCATTATAGTTTTATATATATATATATATATATATATATATATATATATATATATACTTTTTTCCCCTTCCTAACCTCACTCTCAACTGCTGATTCGTATATGTAACTAAATAGTAAACTCTAGCTATTATGACATAAGCTTGTTTTTATTTTCTTAACAAAAATTGTAATTGTTTTGTCTTATTCTCATTGAAGAAACCCATTGTTTGTATTACAAACAACCTTTGAAATTTTCATGTTAATAAACTTTGTTCTGTGGAGCTTTTCTCCCCGGGCCTCCACTGAAAATGGGCCCTCAAGCCCAGTGGACCTCCCCGGTAATCAAACTTGAATAAATAAATAAAAATAAATAAATAATATATATTGAACAGGGACCCAAAACAGAATACAGCACAACTAATGTGACATAAAATAAGTGGACATACCTTGATATCAGACAGCTACACTATCCCCAAGTATAGAGGTAATCCCATGTATATGAGCATTTCATAATATTACAGACTTATATGACAGCATGGCTGCCATATATTTGCTTTTCATCACCATATATCACTAATGGACTTCATTAGCAGCAATATTACAGAATTTTGGGGTCTGATAGCATACATTGAGAATGTCTGATAACCCTTGTTGATTCCAAAAGTTTGTGTCCAAATCTGCAAGACTTGTAGAGGAAGGCAGTTGTTTTGCTGTAAAGAGTAAAGTCTTTAGTATGACTCAGGCAGCCTGGTATCAGTTTGAGGCCAAAGCATTTGTAAGAGCTGGTAGGAAAGGAAGAATGATGAGGCTATGCCTACTTAACCCTTTTCAGAGGAGGCACAGGATGACATACAGACCTGTATCAGGCCATTTTTGAAGCCTCAGTGAAGCTCATGAGCTGTGGCTAGAGCTGGTGAATGTGCAGACTATGAGACGGTGTCACAACATTAGTCGGGAGTGTGAGCACACTAAAGAGATGCTCATGAGTAACAGCTCAGAGTGGTATTATGAATAATGCCAGCATCGAGGGGACTGGGCTTCCCAGTACTAAGTCAGGCCATCCTCTATGAGCACCAATCTTGGCTCCTGGTCTCACTCTTCTACTGCACCCTGTATTCACCAGTCCATACCAGCTGGTGATGCTGTCTGGGGAGGTTTAAATGCCAGGGTGATGTTGTATAACTGTGGTATTTAGGAGAGCCACACTTCATCAGAAGTCATCACATCCCAGAGAGCCACCACAAATTTATAAAAAAGAAAAAAGTGTAAAGTCTAACAGATGAACAAGTGTACGATGCAGGGCATATTAGCAGGGTGAGTAAGAAATGAGCAGAGTTACTGAAATTGCTGGGCTGCTGAATTATGTGTTGAATGTTTCAAACAACTGGAGTACACTGCAGCATGGTCATACCTGAATAAACACACAGTTGTTATATTCTAATATGAGGTAGTCTGGGCAATATGACCACATGTGAGTACAACACTGAACAGTGTAATACAATGTGTAACAGAGAGCTGATATTGGCTCATGCATATTAGTAATACAATTATTGTGCACACATTAACTGTAATGATATGGTCAATATTGGCTCATGCATATTAGTAATACAATTATTGTGCACACATTAACTGTAATGATATGGTTGCATATTGGCTCATGCATATTAGTAATACAATTATTGTGCACACGTTAACTGTAATGATATGGTTGCATATTGGCTCATGCATATTAGTAATACAATTATTGTGCACACGTTAACTGTAATGATATGGTTGATAGTGGCTCATATATATTAGTAATACAATTATTGTGCACACGTTAACTGTAATGATATGGTCAATATTGGCTCATGCATATTAGTAATACAATTATTGTGCACACATTAACTGTAATGATATGGTCAATATTGGCTCATGCATATTAGTAATACAATTATTGTGCACACATACTGTAATGATATGGTCGATATTGGCTCATGCATATTAGCAATACAGTTATTGTGCACACATTAACTGTAATGATATGGTCAATACTGGCTCATGCATATTAATAATACAACTATTGGGCACACATGTTAACTGTAATGATATGGTCACACAATACTCCTATGTAGTACTAATAGTTGTATTAACCAATACTTGTTTATCATGCTGGTAAAATTTACTTATATGCTTAAGGAACTGAATAGTTGTGATTACTATCTTAACCAATTATCCATGAGTACTTGTTGCTTACTTGAAGGAAAGGTTACATGATTACATAACAGGAGATGTGTGATGCTCAGTTTCCTCCCAGTAGTGGCATACATAGGTAAAGATAAATGCAGTCAACACCTAAGCACCATGTTCAATCATAGTCTCACATCAGGCTTTGTGTCCACTGAATTATGCACAGCAACAGTAATCCCACTCCACAAAGGGGGAGACACCACTGATCCTGGGAACTATCGCCCTTTTAGCCTGATGAGCCTGGTTTTCAAGGCCATGGACTGTATCATCATGGAACTCATAAACAAAGACACTGATAACCTCCAAACTCTGGACCCCACCCAGTTCAGGTTTGTGAAATGCAGATCATGCCTTATGAACCTGATCGACTTCTTGAGGCAGTCACCAAAGTCGTAGATGAGGGTAAGGTGGTTCACACAGCCTATCTTGACCTCACCAAGGCTTTTGACACCATCCCTCAATCTGGAATTATAGCTAAACTCACTAAACTAGGTATAAATCCCAACGTCACAAGATGGGTTGTCAACTGGCTCACTGACAGAACCCACACTGTAAAAGTTGCAGACTCCAAATCTGACTTCAAACCAGTGACAAGTGGAGTACCACAGGGTTCAGTCCTAGGACCTCTCCTGTTTGGTATCTACTTCTCTGAAGTACAGGCTAACACAGAAGGCCTCTGGCTAATGAAGTTTGCAGATAACTGCAAACTAGGAGCCATAGTCGAGTCTCCAAATAATGTGGACATCCTACAGAAGGGTCTCACTGAGACAGATGCTTGTTGTTAGAGGCATGGCCTCAAGCTCAATGCCAAAAAGTGCATTGTCATCCCCTTTGGTAAACTCTGTACCTATGAACTACCACATAAACGGCAGTCTACTTAATGCCGAATGTGTGATAAGAGACCTTGGGACCCAGGTGGACAGTAGTCTTTCCTTTGGTAATCACATCACCACAGTAGTCAGGAAATCATTCTATGTGGCACACCTCATCACAAAAGGCTTCTAATCCATGAAAAAAGAGGTCATTGTTCCCCTCTACTCGGCACTCATTAGACCCATTATAGAGTACAACGCCCATTTTGGAATGTACCTCACAAGACATCTGCAGCCGCTAGAAAGGCCACAGAAGTACCTCAGAAAGAGGATTACTGGCCTCAAACAGATGCCCTACACTGACCATCTAAAAAAACTCCAGCTTTACTCTGTAGCATATCACCTACTCTGAGGAGATCTCTGCTTAACATATAAAGCTATGTTAAATCCAGAGCTGTTGGACATGCTACACCTAAAGAAATCCCAATCCCTCTGAGATTCATGCTCTAGGGACCTAAACCTTGTCACCACAATAAACAGAACATGCTGGAGGGATAGGTTCCTGTCCCAGAGACTTCCTATACTCTGGAACAAGCTACCCATCTATGTCAAAGTTCCTCATTAATACTCTTCAAGAAAAATCTTGATGAGTGGATGGGAAATAGGAAATACACACGGGGATCACTTCTGTGGCTCTGCTTGACAGGGGTACAGGAAATTAACTTTCTTGGGTGGCATACGCCAGGGAAGCTTGTTGGCTAGGCTTACTTAGGGCCCTGGGCCGATAGCCTAGTACCTAGCTATGAAGCTATGAACCTATACATTATGTTTACACAAAGACTTTAGTAATACTATGGGAAATATCATCCCTAGCATACCTGAATACAAATACACAGGTTTACTATTAGAGTCTTTAACCCAGACCGCTATTACTACAAAAGTTCTATCTCAGTTAAGGCTGTATTACAAGATCTCTCACATCCTAATGCTATCAGCCAGAGCAGTCATTGCTAAAAATGTACTTCTACCTAAACTTGAGTGCAATCTACTTTTATTAGCCCTCCACTTATCCTACAATACTTAGAGAATTGAAATTGTTGAAAATAAAATGTTTAAGTTTACATTATTAGTTGGTCCAGATACACACCACTGCATTCTCATAAAAATAAGTTGGCTACCTGTTACAAATAGAGCCTATTTTGCACTCAACTGCTTACAATTCATAATATTAAATGTAGACTACTGTACTCCCTAAAAAGAAAATTACCACTAAACATGCACACTTGCGCTTTCAGAAATAAGAATTAGCTCTTATCAGACCACCCTTCTATCAGCTAAGGAAAAAGCTTTCTCTCGAACAGGTCCTGCCACTTAGAATTATCATCCTAATAAGGTTAAAGCATTGTCCAGATTGAAAGTATTGAAAAGAAATAACACTGTATCCATCTCATCAATGAAACCATGTGCAAATGCTATAGGGACAATGGTTAACCATCTGCACAATGACCTATGCCATAGAAATGCTTACAATATGTATTTAATGTAATTCTATTTAATGTAACCGACCATTGCAGTGATCCTTACAACAAAATAAATGCTGTCCTGTATTTAATGCAATTGAGATGCTTACACAGTGTTGTAAGTTTTTGTTCTGTATTTAATGTAATTTTATTTAATGTAACTGATCCTCACAGTGATCCTTACAACAGTGTAAATGCAGTTCTGTATTTAATGTCATTAAGATGCTTATAACAGTGTAAATTCTGTTCTGTATTTAATATAACTTATTTGAGTGGCACAGAGGTGCAGTGGTTAATGTTGTCACCTCACAGCAAGAGGTACTTGGGTTTGATTCTTGGCTGGGGTGCCTTCTGTGTGGAGTTTGCATGTTTTCCCTGCAATTGCGTTGGTTTTCTCTGGGTACTCCAGTTTTTCCCACATTCTAAAGACATGCGTCTGGAGCATTTCTCCCTGGGCCTCCAGTGAAAATAGGCTCTGTCCTAGTCAGACTTTCCTGGTCAACAAATGTTAAATATATAAATATTTAATGCAACTGGCCATCACAGTGACCCTTAAAAAGTGTAAATACTGTCCAGTATGTAATGTCATTGAGATGCTTACAACAGTGCAAATTCTGTTTTGTATTTAATCTAATTTTATTTAATGTAACTGACCCTCACAGTGACCCTTACCACCGTGTAAATGCTGTCCTGTATTTAATGTCATTGAGATGCTTACAACAGTGTAAATTGTGTTCTGTATTTAATGTAATTTTATTTAATGCAATCGACTCACACAGTGACCCTTGCAACAGCATAAATGTGGTTCTGTTTTTAATGACATTGAGATGCTTACCACAGTGTAAATTCTGTTTTGTATTTAATGTAATTTTATTTAATTTAACCAACCCTCACAGTGACCCTCACCACAGTGTAAATGCTGTACTGTATTTAATGTCATTAAGACGTTTATAAGTGTTGTAAATTTTTGTTCTGTATTTAAAGTAATTTTATTTAATGTAACTGACCCTCACAGTGACCCTTACCACAGTGTGAATGCTGTCCTGTAGTTAATGTCATTAAGATGCTTATAACAGTATAAATTCTGTTTTGTGTTTAATGTAATTTTACTTAATGTAACTGACGCTCACAGTGACCCTTACCACAGTGTAAATGCGGTTCTGTATTTAATGTAACCAACCCTCACAGTGACCCTTACTACAGTATAGATGCTGTCATGTATTTAATGTCACTGAGATGTTTACAACAGTGTAAATTCTGTTTTGTATTTAATGTAATTTTATTTAATGTAACTGACATTCACAGTGACCCTTACCACAGTGTGAATGCTGTCCTGCATTTAATGTCATTGAGATGTTTACAACAGTTTAAATTCTGTTCTGCATTTAATGTAACCAACCCTCACACTGACCCTTACCACAGTATAGATGCTGTCATGTATTTAATGTCATTGAGATGTTTACAACAGTGTAAATTCTGTTTTGTATTTAATGTAATTTTATTTAATGTAACTGACATTCACAGTGACCCCCACAGTGTGAATGCTGTCCTTCATTTAATGTCATTGAGATGTTTACAACAGTGTAAATTCTGTTCTGTATTAAATGTAATAACCTATTCTCATTCTCATACATGTACATTCAAGCCTACTGTTCCATCATACATTATTGCTTTGCTTATGATTCATATAACTCATTTCAGTTTATATTTTGTATATTGCTGTAGTGCTCAGTCCATGAAGAGGGTCTTTTGAACAGCCCACAAATTGAAATAAATAAACCACATGTATATTAAATATTTTGGATATGTGAAATAATTTATACAATTACCCCCCATTAATATTCATAAACGTGCACGCTGATTGGTCAGCGCTCATGTTGTAAATCAGAGTTATAGTAATGGAAAAAGGTCTTTTTCCATTACTATAACTCTTTTTTTTATAGCAACGGAGAACGCAAAATCTCCGTTGCTTCACAATGTCTCGCTATGTTAAACAAGTTTAACATAGCGAGGCAGTTTGTAAAAAGCAACGGAGATCTTGCTTTCTCCGTTGCTTTTTTTTCAAAACTGTCTCGCTTTGTTAAATGGGTTTAACATAGCGAGACAGCTTTAAAAAAAGCAACGGAGATTCTCCGTTGCTTTTTTTAAAGCTGTCTCGCTATTTTAAACCCATTAACATAGCGAAACAGTTTGTAAAAAGCAACGGAGATCTTGCTTTCTCCGTTGCTTTTGCCCACATCTCTGATATACTGCATAGGCATATGCATGTGCAGTACATCAGAACTGCCGCATAATACCAGACAGCTGTGGAAGGGCAGCAAGGAGGCATTATACAATGCCATTATTTAAGAAAAGTAATTATTTTTTTTCTTAAATAATGTCATTGTATAATAGCAATAACCCACTTCTGGGTGTGGGTAATGCTGGATTTACCCACAGTTGGCTTTGTTTGTCCACTCGGGCTTCGCCCTTGTGACCAAACCACACCAACCATGGGTAAATTCAACATTACCCACACCCAGGCGTGGGTTATTGCTGTATTCTAGCATTGTTTGCTGATGACATGTGAATAGTCAATGGAGTAATGTGTTAGGTTAGTGTACTCCTATGTGTCTTATAATGTGTATGGCATGGATATGCTGCTGATACTTTTATGGTAATGGTGTTTGATGTGTGCAGATGTCTCTAGTGCATGACTGCTGAAGGTATGTAAAGCACTGATGCTTCTTTGACTTTGATGGATGCTGTAATGTGATTTATGGGAAACAATACTGTAATAACATGTACTAATGACATATAACCAGAAAAAATCAAGTAAGTAGAGGATATCACCTAACAGTGCAAATCAGAGATGATACACAGTTTTCTATTGGAACTCAGCTTGGGGATGTCACAAGCATTAATTTGCATAATAGTCAGGATGGTTTACAAAGGATTATGACCAGTTTATATCACACAAGTCTGTAGTGGTCTGAGACATATATAAAGGATTATTACTTCTACATAGCACAATAGTGTAGTTGCCTCATACCAAGGCATGTTCACTCATTTTTTATAACACATCAACTGAGCTATGTCACTTTTTAGGTCTCTATTGTATATGTACCTGACTATAGCAGTCCTGTCATGAGTTGCTGTTGAAGAACACTGTTGCATGGAACATATAATCTTTATATTATGATACTTACTATATTTGTGAGTTTTCCTTTGAAAACTGCTTACTATAGGTGACTTTATTACTACTGTAATGCTTGTTGTAGGCACCTTTTGTGGTTACTGATACATATTTTTCCATATACAAGAGTTGTCCATACATATGTCAGGTTCTCAGCTTATGAAGCTGTTTGTCATTCACAACTTCCATGACAGTATTTCGCATATCAGTACAAACTGCAAGTAGTTGCATATCTGTGTGACTGTGTAGAAACGTGAAGCACAGTATATTAATAAGTGCATTGGAAAAAAATTTGTCTTGTCAGTTCCTGTGAATATAATTTTACATTTCCTGTGAATATCACACATGAACACTGCTTGTTATATTGCTCATTTAATCACTCCAAAAACTTTGGAGCACAATAGTGTAAGACATTTTTGGAATTCTGAATTGTATTAGTGTACATATAACAGTAATGTAAACAAAGCAAGATACACTGTTTGTTTTAGTCCATTGGATAATATCTGCCTTGTCAATATTATTATTCCTTTGCTTATCATACATAAATAATGTCTGTTACATTGGCCCTTTGATTACTCTAAAAACGTCTGACGTAAGACTTTTTGGATTCTTACTGTAAGTTACTCCCTTAACAGTGTTCTCTAAAATGTACCTTTTAACATTGTCTAGAAACCTCTGCATAAAATGTTGACATTCCTTCACTGAAACCCTAAGTGAGTTTTAGATGCCTAATACATAAACAATATATCTTGACTTTGTATTTCTTATATTGCCTGGACAAACTATACTGGATTCCCCTCCTGACTATAATAGTTACCTGTATCTACCTGAACCCTTCCTAGGACATAATAACCAATATCTTTATTTTTTCATGCTATTTATTTTTCATTTCTTGATTAAGTAACAGGTCCTGAAAAATAAATTGGTCTGGTTGTCATTATGAAACTGTTAACTCCTTTCATTTTAAAACATAATTCAACCATCTTGGCCATATATTTATAAGGATAATACAGGCAACTAAGAAAAAATATTGTTTCTCTAAATAAGTAAATGTTGTATATATCTATGTGAAGAATCATTTAAACATTTTATGAGCCAGGGAAGGAACAAAACTCAGTTAACAAAGAAAATAGGAATGCAATCATAATCAACATGCAGAGCTAATCACAATCTATTGATAGTAATGAGATGTGCAGGTTTAGCACAGCAAATGATAACACGTGAAATTTCTGCCTGATGTTGATTTGGCTGCAAAAACTTACTGAAAGTACTTTATTCTTAGTATCTTTGTATATAAGTCACTCTTGCAGTTTTAGTAGTGAAATCATTTAAAGACAGAAGACAGCATGTATTACTTTACATTTCATTTTCTAAATGGAAATAAGTTTCTTATTCATACTTACAAGCAACCTCAGTCAACCTTGCCAAACTGCTGTTCTGTTGGGCTGAGTTATGTTCTGTTTCCTCATCAGCCGCATAGAGAACCCATAACAGTAATATTGTTTATCCGTCTCTTGAGTTTTGAGCCTTAATATGTCTGACATGATTACTTGTACTATTCAGCAAGGCATTGAAGTTATTGTTGTACTTTCTTGGTATATGTGCATATTTCTTTTAACATTTATTTTCATTTTTGAAATATGTTTTAATTTATTAACTATAGAAACAGTGAAACACAGATTGTCATACAGACAGTGCACCTAATCCATCTGTGCTAATGTTTCTGTTGAAGCAAGTTGAACTAGTAGGAGTGCATCTTTCTTCAAACTGTTGAACTTTTATATCTGTTCACAGCTTGTCAGTTTGGGGGAGGGGTGTTGTCTCGAATCTTACCATATATTTTCAGTTTAGATTCTACTTTCTACTCAATTTGGCCTACTTAACTTGTAATTTTAGATAATATCCTGTGGAATTTCTTTAAGTAACAGAGTTTTACCTTAGCCTCAAAGACAGAAGTTGTTCACACATAAAAAAGTAACAAGTGAAAGGATGTTTTAACATCCTTCCAGATAAACTTTCATTAGGTTCATAGATGTGTACTAGTCTAATGGCCCTGGGGCCTTTACAAGCCTAGCCATAAGATTACCCTGGCATAGTGTCACCCGACCTTAGTTCCCAGTGCCTCTGTCGAGTAGAGCCACTGGAGTGATCCCTGGGGTGAATTTTCTATTTCCCATCCACTCATCAAGATTTCTCTTGAAGAGGGCCAGTGAGGTGCTCTGCTTGACATATATGGGAAGTCTATTCCATAGCATGGGCAGTCTGTGGGTTATGAACCTGTCCCTCCAGCATGTTCTGTTGATTGTGGTAATGAGGTTGAGGTCTCTTGAGCATGTGGTGTGGAGGAATTGGGATTTCTTTAAATGTAGCATCTCTAACAGAGCTGGGTCAGACATGGCTTTGTAAGTCAAGCAGAGATCGCATCTAAGTAGGCGATATGAGACAAAAAATAGTTGGAGTTTTTGAGTCTGTCCATATAGGACAATTGTTTAAGGCCTAGGACCCTCTTTGTGAGGTACTTTTGTGGCCTCTCCAGTTGTTGCAGGTGTCTAGTGAAGTACATGCCAAATGTGGCATTGTACTCGATGATTGGCCTAATGAGGGAAGAGTAGAGGGAGACAATGACATCTTTCTTCCTGGATGCAAAACCCTTAGTAATGAGATATGCCACATAGAAGGACTTTCTAACCGAAGTGGCAACGTGGTGGTCAAAAGAGAGGTTGCTGTCAACCTGCGTTCCCAGATCTCTTATAACACCTTCTGTGTTCAGTGGACTACCATCAATGTGGTAATTCAAGGGAACCAGGTTTTTCCCAAGGGGGATGATGACACATTTTTTGGCAGTGAGCTTAAGGCCATGGTTCTGACACCAGTCATTGGTGTCATTGAGGCCTTTCTGTAGGAGGTCAACATCACTTGGGGAGTTAATAATAGCTCCCAACTTGCAATCGTCTGCGAACTTTGTCAGCCAGAGTTCCTTCGTGTTGGCCTGGACTTCAGAGAAGAAGATACCAAACAGGAGAAGACCTACAACTGAACCCTGTGGGACTCCACTCGTGACTGGTCAGCAGTCTGACTTGGAGTCAGTTACTTTCACACTGTGGGTTCTATCTGTGAGCCAGTTTGCAACCTACCTAGTGATACAGGGGTTAATGCCTAGCTTAGTGAGTTTTTCTATGATTCCTGAGTGGGGAATGGTATCAAAGGCCTTGGCCAGATCAAGGTAGGCTGTATGAACCACCTTGCCTTCATCCACAGCTCAGGTGACTGACTCAAAGAAGTTGACCAAGTTGAGCAGGCATGATCTGCCCTTCACAAAACCAAACTGTGTAGGATCCAGAGTTGGAGATTCCCTATATCCTTGTTTATTAGGTCCATGATGATGCATTCCATAGCTTTGCATACCAGACTCGTCAGGCTAATTGGGTGATAATTCCCAGGGTCTGTAGTCTCTCCTCCTTTGTGGAGAGGGATGACTGTAGCAGTGCGCCATTCGGTAGGGACAAAGCCTGAGGTGAGGCTGTGATTGAACAGGGCACACAGGTGAGGTGCCAGTTCACTCTGTAGTTCATGTAGAACAGAGCCAGGGATATTGTCAGGTCCCATAGAAGCTGTATTCATGCCTTGGAATGTGCTGTTTTAACCTGTGCAGCAGTAATACTGGGTGCCTGGCAATCTACTGGCATTGTGATTGGTCCTTTGGGGTGGGAGAGAGGGGTAAAGTTAGCACTGAATCTGTCGGCCAGTATATAGGGAAAGCATATTTATTGCTACAGATGGATAAAGTCCATATAGCTCATGAAAATGTGTGCTTTGATAATTGTCTGTTGAAGAAGTGTATGCATATATATTGCCAATGATACGGTAGGATCTGCAAGCTCAAAGGCAAGGCAAGGCAGAACTTAGTTGCTTATAACTGTACTGGGGTGCCTCCAACAATCATTCCATTAACATCTAATAAGGAATACCGCCTTTTCATTCATGGGGATGATTCTGAGACAGATAACAATGGCACTGAAATAATCAGAGGTATGTCAACATTGGCTGTTATCATCATCTACAGTATCAGCAGACATCTGCTCAGGAAGTTTGGTTTCACAACAGTGAAACACATAGATATAGATATAGATATGGAAACAGATAAAGATGTAGATATATATAACTGATTCATGAAATATCAAATGCTCAAAAGAGTGAATCAAAAAAGAGTGGTCATTTTGCAGTGAATCAAAAATGATTGAAAACTGCACAAACTAAAAGTAATTTTTTGCAAGGTCAAGGCCCCCTGCACCCCCCACACTCCCTACTAATTATATATGCAAACTCTGAGATCATGCAACAGTGGTACAAGTGCAAATTCCTTTACCCTGCTGCACAGTAATCTCATACAAAAAGCTGTCTGGCAAAAACTCCATTGAGAAGAACATTTTCTCATATAAGCATCCACTCATATGACTATTCAGTCTTCTGGATTACAACTATATATATGTGTGTGTGTGTGTGTGTGTGTGTGTGTGTGTGTGTGTGTGTGTGTGTGTGTGTGTGTGTGTGTGTGTGTGTGTGTGTGTGTGTGTGTGTGTGTGTGTGTGTGTGTGTGTATATATATATATATATATATATATATATATATATATATGGTTAGCGTTGTCGCCTCACAGCAAGAGGTTCCCTGGTTCGATCCTCGGCTGGGGTGCCTTCTGTGCGGAGTCTGCATGTCCTCCCTGTGGTTGCGTCGGTTTCCTCCGGGTGCTCCAGTTTCCTCCCACATCCCAAAGACATGTTATAGGTGGATTGGACACTCTAAACTGGCCCTAGGTGTGAGTGTGCGTGTGTGTGCCTTCTGTGGAAGGTTGGGTGCTCAACACCATAAAACTCCACTGCCAATCATGAGCAGACATGTGATCTGCTGTGGTGACCCCTAACTGGGAAAAGCTGAAAGAAGAAGATATATATATATATATATATATATATATATATATATATATATATATATACACACACACACACACACACACACACACACACACACATATTAATGTAGCTCTCATAGATTCATAGATTAGTACTAGGCTAACTACCCTTGTGGGCCATTTTAAGCCTACCCAATTACCATATGTGGGAATCAAACCCTGCACTTTGTGTCTGCAAGGTAAACACCTTAACCATTATGCCACACTCTATACCTCCCTCTATGTAAATATGAATATATCCCTGTATATCTATATCTATATCTATATCTGTATCTATATCTATATCTATATCTATATCTATATCTATATCTATATCTATATCTATATCTATATCTACACACACATGCACACACACACACACACACACACTAGAATGATGAGATGCAGTGAATACATGTAACACATGGCAATTACTACTAACAGGTGAACCTTCCACTTCAGCACATATTTGCATTGATGAACACATTGTGCATGGTAAGTGTCCTCTACAATATATTACACAGCATAGAGTAATATACATCACCATGTGAATAGTAATGTGTTGAATTAATTCTTTACTGGATTAGCAGCAGAAGCATACAGTCCCACTATACCAATACATTTAGAGGATATCAGCCGCAGAATTACTGATGATGATGATGATGATGATGATGATGATGATAAGTTAATGACATAGTTATATTTATGAGACAGCCTGAAGAAAGTGACATTTAGTCTCTGAGCTTAATGATAGGCTCTCACATCCCACAACATGTTAGCATCTCTGCAGAAATTGACAATGGATCACACAGTCAAACACATGATGACATTACACTACAGGCTGTACAGGGAGAAAACCCCTGCACCTCCACAATGGTATCTCCAAACTCACAGGGATATCTTATGGATGATGGCAGAAACTTTGATTCACAGTATCCAAACTGACACCTTTGCAAAGAGGTGTCAGGTGCAGGCATTTGTCACAGCTACCCCCCAGGAAGCAGACAAAGCATTGGCTACCCAGGAGCAAATGTGCTTTGACATTGTTAAAACTCAGTGCATTGCCACAGAGAGATAGCTAGAAATAGAGTACTCCATAGTTTATGTCAGGATTTCTAGGACTATATGGAAATGGCAGAGACAAGAGATAATGCCATGGCCACATTTATCCATACTATGGTTGCACACCAAGCATCCATAGTCTCCACCATTAGTACACTGGTGAGGACATAACTGACTCTATGATGACCCCACTAAGGAGCCTCAGTCCTCACCACTGTTTCTGGTAAGGGAGCATCACTGAAAGCAGGGATAGAAAACACAATTTCCCTTAAGAGTACACTGGGAACAGACACCAAACTTTTGACTGGACTATATGCTTCACTCCAGGTCCCCAAATGAGTCTGCACACTAACCACTGCAGAACACTGTCCCAGTTCTAGGTATTTGACACACTCACTCTTAAATATTTGATATTTACACATACAAACACTCTTGAGTAAGACGTGCATGATTTACCTGCTATGTCCTGTTTCCCAAATAACAAGGTAACTGCTGCTACTAGATAAATACCACAATACCCTTCAAAGGGGTGTTCAATTATATTGGGTAAAATAAATATTGATATAAACGGTAATGTAATCCAAGCAGTACGGCTTTTCAAAGTGGCCCTGGTGTTATCACAATAAGCATAAACACTCTCAGGGTATTGAAAGTGCTTTCTAAATAACCAGCCACAATAAAATGCAGTAAAATATTTAATAATAAATAACATGATTTAAACATGTATACACTGAATAACTGATTCCAATAAACCATAGAGTTTCACACACAAATTATGAAAATAACACTGAAGGCTAGATTTCACACTGATTGTAGAAAAACTCTAACTATCTAACTGTAGTTCCTTAACTGTCTAAGGATAACTGTCCCTGTCTACTCTAATTAACTCAACAAGGCAAGATGATACTTTTATTTCTGCAAGGCAAAATAAGAATATATGTCCACTCTTTAGGCTGTTGTCTGGTCCTCAGTGACTGGAATAGGAACTCCTACTATTTCTGCTGAACAGCTCTGGAAAACTCTGGAGTGATAACTACTGATCTGGAAAACAACTGACTACTGAACAATAACTGAACAATATTTATTTATTATTTATTTTACATTTATTTACCGGGATAGTCCGACTGGATACATGTTCATTTTCGGCGGAGGCCCGAGAAGAAAAACTCCACATAGACAAACTTACATAGCTTAGACAGAAGTTAGCAAACAATTATAAAAACAAAGTGATTATATACAATGGGTTAGTAGTGTTCCCCAGTAGGGACTCACAATTCTCATGGACAGACAATTAACAGTAGGAGACATCAGACTGGAAGCAGAGCTTGGTGATGTAGTTACAAGTTATGATAATTGCAGAATATGCTTAATATAATATGCCTAATAACTGAACAACTATAAGGACTACTGCTGAACTACAACAGGACTTCAACTGACTCAGCACCCGCTTTTATAGCAGAATTTTTAAAAGTCACAGAAAGCTGTTATTGGAATTCTAGTTTCTCATGTCAGTCTTTAAAAAGTAAACAAAACAGGTGCTGTAGAGATTCTATTTATTTCAGCTCTGGCACATGATGACATCACATGTAGGCCAGCTGACTGGCATAACCCACATTCAGAATTCTTTTAAAAAAAACATGTACATTTGGTCATCCAGAAGAACACTATTTGATTCAAACATCTCATATAAATCAAAGCAACAATCAAAAAACATAAATGTATTTACAAAATTATAGCTAGCCATGCTAGCATATACAACGCAGGGTAATTTATAATTATTTACATGTATTTACAACATTTCAGCCAGTTATGCTAGAACAGATAACAATATCTGATATCCTCACATTCTCAGGTAGGAGTCAGTGTTGGAAGAGAGACCCACTTAGATTTCTCATTGGTGTCATGAGCTATGGCTCATGTGGATATCTAGCATCACCAGAAAAAAGAAGAAAAAAACAGAAAAAAGGGAGACAAAATAAAGAAAACATGGTTTAGTATTAACCGTTACATTTTAACATGAATAAATACTTAAATGAGAATGAAAAAATGTTTTCCACTTATCAATAAGGTGACCACTGGGCATTTTCACATTCAGAAAGAGGTGGTAGAGTGAGCAAATTTGCCTGATATGAGAATCATGTGCACTGCCAGGATGCTGTGCAGAGATGTTGAGGATGCACTCCCATGCATCACATACTACCTGGCAATTAATGGAAAAGTAGCCATTTTCATTGTGGTACCATTCCCCCATAGACCAGATAGGGCCTTAATTGCAACATGGGTGCAATTTATCTCACTGAGTGCCTTATGGAAATGTGCAACCCCCATAAAAAGCAAGTATAACCTGGGCTTGGTCCTGAGTTGACACCAGGAACTAGATATACTGGTCCACATGTGTCAAGAGTACAACCAGGAATTGAGGAAGTATCCTCAAGGCAGAAGCCTGTGAAATATCCAGCATGTCCCCAGTCTGTCTCTGGAAGGTCCCTATGGCCTGTCTATCGAAGGTCCCTATGGCAAGTATAATGAGGACTAAAAATGCCTTATATCCACAGTGCTAAGAAGGCCATGCATCCCATCAGTACACCTATGGGGGTCATACATGCTCACTGGGACTGTTATAATATTCTTGTCCATTTTGAATCTGTCAAGGATTTCCTGATTCTCAAAATTATAATTAGTTATTCTCTGCCTATATATCCACCTTCCTGGATGGAGTGTGTTGCTGGGTACAAACAGTTTTGGCTCAGCCAAGACAAGCATCTTACACAAGGAAATAGCTAGGCTAGCAGCAGAAGATAGCTCACTGTGGATTTCAAGGTAGCTAGGAAAGGAACGATTTATAATGAATCTGCACATCATGCAGAAAAGAGTCAATTTTTGACTATGAATCAGAAAGATGAGGGAGAAGGACTTATTAGTATAAGGTATTTTAAATCATTTCTCATTTACACCTCATTAAAACTTCAGCTGGTTATGCCTATTCACACATTGGCATAAATAGCCTCTCTGAATGGTGCCTTTGCAGTGCTCCTTCGTGATGATCACCTTTATGTGTTTGTATAATGACTATTAGCCAGATTCCATAAAGTTTGTGGAATATAGCTCATTGCTCCGATAGCAGCAGAAAAGTTGTGGATAAAACTAATATAGAAGTATACTTCAGTGAACAACTTAGAATATCTCGGCACATAACAGTTTCTCAGTAGCAACGATGCACTGTATAGCAGTCACATCTACTCCATAAGTTGTGAAAAATGTCTCAAAGCATGATGTACATTAACAAAGTTATGGAAATATTATCTCAGTCTAAGCTGCCTGACATTCGTAAATACATATCTGCAACAGAAACTCTCTAGAAAGCTTACAGACAACTGGAATATCTCCTTAAGTTCTTTATTATTAAAATATATTCACTCTGACTTACTGATTCCTAGAGAATCTGTAAAATATCTAATAAAAAATTAATAAAAATGAAGTAAACAATGGGTGTGGGATATTGGGGAATACAGGTAACAGCAACTTAGCACACCAAAAGTTTAATATAGTAAAGCTTTTGGGAATACACCCCTCATCAGTACATATTAAGCAATTAGTTTACAAAACTTTAAATAGAGGAATCAATTAATCACATGATACAGCCAGCCTAATTACTTAAAAAGATATACTACAGCAATACATTTCAATACAATAAGCACTTCTAAAAAGTAGGTGTTAATTTAAACTACATTGCACACATATTTTAATTTCAATACACTATTTAAAATATATACTAAAAAATTTTCAAAGCCTCTCTCTTTGTTTTTTTAATAAAACTGGTTTAAGACTGACAGCATTATTCAAGCCTGGTTTCACATCTGCTTGTAACCTAACTATCCACTCATATTCTTTTAATTCCAGTGTATTGTTCATGTCTCCCTTTCTCACTCTCATTTTTACATGTGAAATAACCCTAAAGCTAAACTTATGATTTTCACCTTCTATAATGTGTTTACTTAAGGCATTTGTCAATAACTTTCTTCTTATTTCAGACTTATGTTCTATAATTCTATCCTTTAACCTCCGTGTAGTTTTT
Source organism: Protopterus annectens (assembly GCF_019279795.1). Classification (NCBI taxonomy): domain Eukaryota; kingdom Metazoa; phylum Chordata; order Ceratodontiformes; family Protopteridae; genus Protopterus; species Protopterus annectens. The sequence continues at coordinate 827,241,845 of NC_056732.1, forward strand.
CCAACATAGAAGGATGTACAGATATTACAGGTGGCTAAATAAACCACCTGCATTATATTACAATACGTTAAAGCCTTAATATTATAAACCTCTTTACTAATAGGGTGCACATACCTATGTTCACCTTCATATAAATCCTCACAGCAGGTGCAATTATAACACTTGACTGTGCCCATTCTTTTTTGCTTTGATTTATTCACCTGCTTAAAATCTTTATAACAGAGTTTCTGTTTGAGTGTCTCAGAATTCCTATACGCATATAGGGGTCTATCTCCCACAATCGATCTGATTTCTGGCATTACCAACAAAATGGGCCAGTTCTTCTCAACTATGTTGCATACAGCTCTTGTATTTAAATTATAGGTAGTAAGATATCTCACTTTCTCTTGCCCACATTTCTGTTTATCCTCACTCTGTAGTCCCCCTTTAAGTATAGGTTTATACCTATTAGTTCTCTCTTTTTTAACCTCTTCATATTCCTTATTTATCATATATTTTAAATAACCACTCTCGTGGAAATCTTGCATCATTTCCTTTACCTGCTCCTCAAACTTAGTATCAAGGGTGTTTAGTTTACTAGTTCTTATCAATTGAGATTTCACTATACCTTTAAAGGTATGTGGAGCATGCATACTTTTCCTATTAAGATACCTGGAAGCATCTACTTCTTTTTTATATATGGTGGATTCTAGTGTGTCACCATTCTTGTACACATATATATCTAAAAAGTTTATACCCAATTCAGACGCTGTCATCTTAAACTTTAAAAAATTTGTTGTTTCATCAAGGTACTTTACAAAATCATTTAGTTCCATCAAAGTACCTCCGCACAATAAAAAGCAATCATCTACGAACCATTTATAAAATCTAACGTTCAAATTTAACTCATTGCTTCCATTAAAAATTACCCTTTTCTCCCATTCATATAGGACTATATTGGCATGTGTATTAGCTATGGGCGCACCCATTGCTATGCCAGTTAACTGTAAATAAGGGTCACCATCAAATATAAAAATGTTGTTCATCAAAACTATATCAAGCAGGGAGCAAATATTTTCAATTTCTCTAGCATTCATTTTGATTTCATTCAATAAAAAGTCTCTAATCGCATTTACTCCATATTCATTTGGAATAACTGTAAATAATGAAGTTATATCCAACGATACAAAGACATAGATCTGTTCCTTATTACTCATAGACCAACTACATAATTCTTGCAAAAAACTATTGGTGTCTTTCAATACTGTAACACACTTATTTAAATATTGCCCTAAAACTGTCTGAAGGTACTTCGAAATGGGTTGTGTAAGCCAACCTCCACCTGAGACAATTGGTCGTAGTGGGGGATTTAGCAGGTCTTTATGAATTTTAGGAATACCATAAATTTGTGGTATTCTGGGGCAGGGTACAGTTAAATAATTAAACAAATCAATATCTATATCATTACTAAGTTGTAACTCATATATTGCCATATTAATATTTGCTATATGCTTATTAATTTCACTATAAGAATTTTTTTTTAAAATAGATATATCACTTAAAATTTTTTTAAATTGCATCATATACCAAGCCCTATCCATCATCTTATAGTGAAGTTAATAAGCATATAGCAAATATTAATATGGCAAAATCTTCTGCTTCTGCTAGGATATGATATATCAGCCTCTGGAAAGGCTGGCACAGGTTTACTAGCTATGCCTCCCTTCTGCCCAGACGATAAGGTAGTTTCCACTGTCAACAGCCACTACTTATCAGCTATGTTAAGGCCCTTAACAATGTGTAATATTACTAATAATCCAAATGGCAGTCTGACCAAGAACAAGACTATTTAGGAGTGGCCTGTACAGTGTCACCAAAGAGATATGCAAGTACTCTATGAGCTTAAATATCTCTAAACAGACCAGCCACAATTGAAAGGTTTATATTTAATAATAATAAAAGAACAAGAAAATACTCAGTAAGTAATCAGTTATCAGAGTTCAAATCACAGGAAATTAATTGATGTAAGTTAATTGTTTAATTGTTAGTTGTAGTAGGGTATTTAAACTGTGTAAGTTATGTGATGTTTTATACTCCTTGAAGGCATTTGCCGAAGCGCTAGAGGTGGAATAAACAGGTGTTTTACGTGGATTCTTCATTTGTGGTCGTCAGTCATTAAAAATATTCTCAGATGAAATGTCCAAAAATTATTATGTAAGACAATTATAGTTAACAGATTTGCTGCTGGTGGATAGCTTCTCATGCACACATTACCTTCCCCATGATCCATTATGTATACTTATGAATGTTTGCAGTATGGGAACATGTCAAGGCAACTGTAGCCATCACACAATGTGAGCAGCTTAAGGCCATGCCATGGCAGGGATAACACAGCTTGCTAGTGGAAATCCTGACATGACCTAAACACTTGTTTACCCGCCATAAGCAAATGCAAAGCCAACACACTTACATATACTGACATTTGAAGAGAAGCATGTCATGATAATACTTTGCTTTGGCATATAACCCTCACAAGCCTACTTTGTAAAACAGCACTGGAAAATGACAACAGCAAAACAACAAAACAACAACAGTAGTAGTAGTAGTAGTAGTAGTAGCAGTAAGATCTACACTGCTTAATACTGATATATACCTCACTAAATTATCCATCTGACAGACTATCATTATTTTCATGCTTCTTCTATTGCATGTGTGCCCTGCACATTTATGTTGGTGTGTGAATGTCAACTGCATTCCATGTGTCTGTGTATGTAATGAGTCATATAAACAGCCACCTATTAACATATTTGTATAATTAAGATATACTGAGATGACAATTTAATGGGAAATATAAAAGCCATATGCAAAATAGCTGAGCAAGGCAACATGGTCATTGGCTAATCCCACATCACTTTTTGGAATTCAGTACAACACAGTACTGAGAATGTGCTGTCCTAAACACAGTGACAGCCTGTGACACATGAAAATATAGTGCACATTGTACAAACAGTATTGTCTGTTTACAAATGTATCAGTGTCCTACATACATTTATTAGTACTGTAATCACAACCCTGCAAAATGCAAATAGAGTAATGCTACTTGCTGATTACGTAACAGAGAGTTAGAAATGTTTAAATGGAAAGCATATGTGCACACAAGTATTCCTCAATGGAGAATACAAGTATGTTTTAACCAAACCATCAAAGGTGTTATAGGCAGATTCAGTACCCATGTTGAAATTAAATGTATGCCAGGCCATTCAACAATTACAGTACGAAGACTGACATTTAGTATATGAATAGACACGCTATGCACAACAACTCATTCACAGAGAACCACGTCTACTCATACAAATGTGTCAACACATGCATTACAAACAGCAAGCAATGCACTATTAAGCTGTATGCGAAAACTGCACAGCAAACATCACTGACAGTTACACAGAAATGACTGCCATTTAGGTTGTGGCTTGCACTTCAAAGCATATCTTCAGTAAACATGGCTTGCTGCTAAATGATATATAACTATAGTTTTAGGTAATTCATACTTGTAAACACAGGTATTGTCTGACTATTGCACTTAGCTTAATGGTACATGCTGGGTATTTCTGCATGATAAGTAATATATGTGGTATTGTCAAAAATATGAGCCTGTTTGCAAAGATCAAATCTATTTTATTTTCAAAATCAGACAAAGCAATCAACATACTTCTCTCCCTGTGATGCTTCTCCAGCCAGATCCTCCGCCTGATGTACAATGCCACCTGATGTACAATGCACAATTACGACTGCAGTCCTCATCACCTGCAAAAAGTAAATAGCATGTATGAATGATGTAGGTATAAAACAACATTGATATACATTGATCAGATTCTCTACATTTTTAACTTGAAGAACATCACAGAATCACCATACACCTCTTGAAATATTATATACACAAGTCTTTTACATATTGGAAGAGAACTGCAATTCAAACCGGCAACTCTAAGCGACATCCACACTCTAATCCTGGCACTTTCCTGCCTAGTTAATCCATCTTGCATGAGATTATATGGTGGGTATATAGAGAAAAGAATTGAAGGCATGAATGTGCAGGGATGGGGTACTAATAGGGATCATGGCTTATGCTTTATAAGAAGTGAAACATGCTGTGCATTTATGAAAATAAAATTGCAAGCATGAATGCATGTCAGCTCAGTGGTTACAACAGAAGAACACAACTGTAAACTTTCATTCCTCAGAGATTGGAACACTGACGTAGCACACAGCTGCTGTTAACAGACAATTACGAAGTGCTGTACATCACAGACATATTTTATGTGGGAGAACATAAAACATGCACAGATATTTATTGGCAAAGTGAAAATTATAACTTCATATTATCCATGATAACATGGTATCTCCCTGTTCTATAGTCCCAATGTATGTCTGATCATCTCAGTCCTACCAAATATAAGATTGACAAGGTTGCTGAATTCAAGTTAATAAAGAATGACAATAATGAAATTCAAGTTGCAAATGTTAGCATATTCCACAAAACTTTTATGCAGAAATATTCCAGTCTATTCTGAGCTTTATGCATAAAAGTGTACTAAAAGAGGTGCTGTTGGCAGAACATTACAATGATCAGAATGTAATGACACAATGAAAGATACAATGATCAGAATATAATGACAGCTCTCTCCTATGTGGATTTGAACCCACACCTAGCCAAGATATATGCACATTGGCCTTTTGCTTTATAGGGTGATCTAACAATCATCACACTTTCTTTTTGAACAAACTACTATTGTGTGTTTTTATCCATATTCCTGCAGATAACAGAAGATGAATACAGAAACATCCAACACAAATGCTGCAGGGCCTCATGTTCCACAAAACTGACAGACATCATCAGGTTTTACAATGTAGAAAATGTGTTTAGACAGTTGGACATGCATTGCTCTTGTGTGAAACAAATGGGACTTTAAAATAATAATAATATTCACTTTGTAATGCAGAATGGACTAACAAAGTAATTTTTGAGTTAGTATTCACACATAGTCAGACTAGGTCATAATGTTGAAGTATTACAGATAATGGAAAAATGCATAGTCATCAATGGCCTATGCTCTGTAGGTGTCGGTGATACACGATCATACTGTATCTCATCAGACAACTGCAGCAACTGGAAAGATCTCTGAAGTTTCTCACTAAGCAAATACAGGGACTCCAAACCATGACATACATGGACACGCTGAAAGCTCTGTCACTTTACTCTGTATCTTATAGGTTGCTGAGAGGTGACTTGTGCCTTGCTTATAGGGCAATCTCCAACCCTGCCCTATTGGAAATGCTGCACATCCACAATTGAAATGGCTCAAGAGTCACTTGGTCTAGGGATCTCAAACTAGCTTGTGACATTAACAGATCATGCTGGAGAGACAGATAGTTCTCTCAGAGACTGCTGCTTCTCTGGAATAGACTTCCTATTCATGTAAAACAGAGATCCTCACTAACCCTATTCAAATGCAACCTAGACAGTTGGATGGGAGACCACAAATTTGCCCCTAAGGTGGCACCCATGTCCCTCAAGGACAGGAATAGCTGGTGTTGATCACAGACCCACTCTGTTCATAAATTAATTCGGCAAACTACCCAACAAAGAACAAATGTGGATACTTGGGATTAACATGGCTAGGCTTGTAAAGGCTCTAGAGCCACTAGCCTAGTAACCTCCTATGAACCTATGAACCTATGAACTTAATGGAAGGGTGTGGGACTGACCTATAATTTCCCATATGCAGTTGTACAGACAAATTTAAATAGCACAGCTGAACAGTACATAAAGATGTAGTCACAGATTTTACATATATATTGCTAGTGACTCGATAGACTCTGTGGTATATGTACAGAAAACTACAGAGTCTGACATTATACATATGTTGCCATGTTGTATGTGTTCGTATTGCTGTCATGGATATTAATTCATTGATGCTTCTTAAAAGAAATACTGGAACTATTGATTCAATAAAAAAAGGATCCATGCTTATGTCTGATTACTATGAACTGTCTGTGGCCTGGTTAAGTATACAGAGGTTTTCCAGTACTTTATTAAGTTGTTTAATTGATAATTTTCAGATAATCTGCTTATGTTGATAGCATTCACTGCTCAGTACTGATTGTATTGACATAAGCTCATCATGTATAACATTTTATGTTAATATGACTGATTTTATTTTTACACAGGTCATCTGTTTAGGCTCAAACTGCATTACAACAACAGCCATCACACATTTCTGCTTTACACATATGTTATGTGTAGTATGTGAATGTGAACAGCAAACAGAGTGTATATTTTGTGTGCCACAATGTTGTTGTGGTTCGACCTCTGGTACTGTAATATCCACTGTAATGGGTTCAAATTACAGAGACAGTCTCTACAGATATTATATGTTTTGCTGTTGCTCCAGGTATTATGTATTCAGGCATTATTTTCAAATCACATGTGGATTTATACATCACAGTACTATATGGCACAGGGACTATTTCCTAGAATTTGGTATTCCACAAGACTACAGAGGGGTTTAAGTGGCATAAGCTGTCCACATAATCATCGCCATATGTGGGCCCCCACATCAATCTAATGATGTGCGTATGATTGTCTTTCAGATGGCAAACAGACCTAGGGGGTGACAATTTCCCACCACAGGAGAACAAAATGATGATAGATGCTCTATGCCAACATGGATTGAGACTCCTTGAATGTTCAGGAAATACAGTATGTGGAATGAAGTCTGGACCAACCTCACCAACATGATTAATGCTGTGGAAGGTCACAATAGATCCAGGAAGGTCTGTTGCCGACAATGCTCTGACATGATCCGTCATGCAGCCAACAGGGTGCACCAGTATATGAGGCTGAAGGATGCCATTGCTTGTGGCTCACCATTGACACCTACTGATAAGACCATATGGTTTCTTGCATCAGTGCATATGGTGAGTGGGGAGCACCACATACCCGGGGATGGGATAGAAACAGATGTTGTAGGACACACATGTATGTGTTACTTTGCATAACACTGATGCATATAGAGTAAAACAGTGCATATTGCTGTTGCATGCATATTTATGTATTGTCATTTTTGTGTTGCAGTAGCAGAGTTGCATCATACACATGGGTCCAAACAGGGTGATGACGATCAACAAATGACATGCAGCCATGCAACTGCAGTACATACAAAACAGTGCAACCAACATGTGTAATTTTGTTTGTATTCATTTGCACAGATTCAGCCAGTTCTGCACGACAGCAGGACATGACAGATGAGTGTCTCCATATCCTGTTACTGTGACTATTACCTGTTATTCACTCTGCCTCCCTTCATACTTGTGCTGTTTGCTATCATACTGATACTTTCCCCACATTGTAAAATACAAGTGTATCTTCAGGGGGCATGAGCCATGCAGGTGCACCTAAAGACAGACCAGGTATGGTTCAACAACATGTTCATAGAGTGGCCCCTACACAGACAAGACCTTCTGGTTCATAGGTTCGTAGGTTCTTAGGTAGGTACTAGGCTATTGGCCCTAGGGCCTATACAAGCCTAGCCAAAAAGGTACCCTGGCTTTCACCACCCAAGTAGATTATTTTCCTGTGCCCCTGTCGAGCAGAGCCACAGAGGTGATCCCCGGGGTGAATTTCCTATTTCCCATCCAATCATCAAGATTTTTCTTGAAGAGTGCTAATAAAGAGCTTTGTTTGATATAGATAGGTAGTTTGTTCCAGAGTATGGGAAGTCTCTGGGACAGGAATCTATCCCCCCAGCATATTCTGTTTATTGTAGTGACAGGGTTTAGGTCCCTAGAGCATGTAGCTCGGAGGGATTGGGATTTTTTTAAGTGGAGCATGTCCAACAGCTTTGACATAGCTTTGTATGTTAGGCAGAGATCGCCTTTGAGTAGGCGATATGCGACAGAGTAAAGCTGGAGCTTTTTGAGACAGTGCATAGAGCATCTGTTTGAGGCTGGTAATCCTCTTTGTGAGGTATTTCTGCGGCCTTTCCAGTTGTTGTAGATGTCTTGTGAGGTACATACCAAAAGGGGCATTGTACTCTATAATGGGTCTAATGTGTGATGAGTAGAGGAGAACAATGACCTCTTTTTTCCTGGATGAGAAATATTTTTTGTGATGAGGTGTGCTACGTAGAAGGATTTCCTGACTACTGTCCACCTGTGTCCCAAGGTCTCTTATCACACTTTCGGTGTTAAGTAGACTACCACCTATGTGGTAGCTCATGGGTACAGAGTTTTTACCAAATGGGATGAAAATGCACTTTTTGGCATTGAGCTTGAGGCCACGGCTTTGACACCAGACATCTGTCTCCGTGAGGCCCTTTTGTAGTATGTCCACATCATTAAGAGTTTCAGTTATGGCTCCTAGTTTCCAGTCATCTGGAAACTTCATAAGCCAAAGACCTTCTATGTTAGCCTGTACTTCAGAAAAGTAGACACCAAACAGGAGAGGATCCAGGACTGAACCCTGTGGTACTCCACTTGTCACTGATCTGAAGTCGGATTTGGAGTCTGCTACTTTCACAGTGTGGGTTCTGTCAGTGAGCCAGTTGGCAACCCATCTTGTGACATAGGGATTTATACCTAGTTTAGTGAGTTTATCTATTATTCCAGAGTAGGGGATGGTGTTAAAAGCCTTGGTGAGATCTAGATAGGCTGTGTGAACCACCTTACCATAGTCAATGGCTTTGGTGACTGCTTCAAAGAAGTCAATTAGGTTTAGGAGACATGATCTGCCTTTTACAAACCCAAACTGGATAGGGTCCAGAGTTTGGAGATTAACAATGTCTTTGTTTATAAGTTCCATGATATGCTCCATGGCCTTGCAGACGAGATTTGTTAGGCTAATGAGGCAGTAGTTCTCAGGGTCTGTTTTGGCTCCCCCTTTGTGGAGTGGGATAACCATCGCTGTGCACCATTCAGTGGGCACAAAGCCTTTAGTGAGGCTATGATTGAACATGGTGCTTAGGTGGGGCACCAGTTCATTCTGTAGTTCATGTAGAATGCAGCCTGGGATGTTGTCAGGTCCCATGGATGCTGTGTTCTTGGCTTTGGAGAGTGTGTTTTTTACCTGTGCAGCAGTGATTACAGGAACTTTGCATTCTTCTGGTATAGAGATGGGCCCTTTGGGGGGGGGGTAAAGTTAGCACTGAACCTATCTGCCAGGATGTTGGCAATATCACTTGGTTCTGTATATTTAGTGCCATTGTGCTGTATCTCAGAGCAGATCTGAGTTTTGCCATTGAGATTCTTGACATAGCTATAGAATGCTTTGTGGTTGTCTTTAGAATCAGTGGTGGTTTTGTTTTCATAACTAGCTTTGGAGGATTTTATGAGGGATCTCAGCTTCTTACTGAGGCTGACCAGGGAGTTCTTCCAGTCATGGGATTGTGCTCTTTTTTGCAACAGTTTCTTTCTTCTGTTGTAGAGTTTGTTTATGGTAGGGGACCACCACATTGGCTTCCTTTTTTGGAGGATAGCATCTTGTTTCTGTTAGGGATAGCATGATCCATGCACTCGTGTAAGTGCTTATAAAGTGCATTTGTGTAGGATTCAGCAGTCGTACCTCTATTGTCCATCTGCATGGGTATCGTGAAATTTGCCACTTCTGACTTAAGAAGCATGAAGTTGGCTTTGGAGAAATTTTTTATGGTGGTTTCCCTAATGGGAGGTGGGGGGTGGGGTGGGATGTGTATGTCTAGCCTGATTAGCTTGTGGTCGGATCTGACCAATGAGGAATTGACCTCTGGTGTGGAACACCGATTGCCCATGTTGATAATGACCAGGTCTAGGATATTGCTGCCCCTGGTGGGGGTGTGGATAAGTTGATCCAAGGTGTTGGAATTTATGAATTCCAGAAAAAGTTGAGCAAAAGCGTTGGTACATGAGTAGTTTTCTCAGTTAATGGTGGGGTAGTTGAAATCACCCATTATTAGGGTGTTGGGTTGTGCCTTAATATTTTCCAGTGTATCAATAATGAGGAGTGGGAATCCTGGGGAATGGTGGGGGATCTGTAGCAAGTTACAATTTGGATTGCGGTCTTGTCCAGAGTTAGTTGCACTTGGATAATCTTGGATGCATTATGCTGAACAACTAGCCTGGAGGTGTGGATATCCTTAATGAATATGGATGCACCTCCACCTTTAGTGCTTCGGTCCAGGTTAGATGGCTGAAAGGTGTGGTATGAATTATAGCCTGGTAGTGCAGGGGTGCTCTCTGGAGCCTTGAACCAGGTCTCTGTCACTGCACAGATCTCAATGTTCTCCATTTTAAGGAGTGCCTCGAGTAAATGCATTTTGAGGTTTAGACTTCTAGCATTGAGTAGAATTACCCTCAGATTTTGCATGCTTGTACCTGTTACGGTGGCAAACTTGTCATTTGAACCTTGCCTAAAAAAGGGACTATAGGGGTGGTAAGAGCTTAGTCAGTATCTGGAATCCCAAGGGCGACAGGTGCAGGCCATCTCTGGCAAAGCATCGTGGTCTGTCGATCATGTCATCCCAGGCAGACAGATACTGGATCCCCTTAGAATGACACCAGAAGCTTAGCCAATTGTTGAAGTCAATCATTTTGTCCTTGTACTGTGGTATAATTCTGGGTGATGGCAGGATGCTACTCAGGGCTAGGGTCATACCTGCCTGGGCTACAAGATCGGAGAGCTTTTCATGTAGTCCATGGAGGTACATCTCAGTTCATTCACACCAACATGGACAATGACAGAGGCATATTTGTACTTGTGGAGTTAGCTGAGTGTGTGCATTATCTGGCGGATCCTAGCAACCAACAGGCAGCTGACAGTAACTTTCTCCTTGATTAGCCTGGTGAGTGGAACATCAGTGTGCCTGACTATAGAGTCACCTATGACTAGATTGTTGGGTACGTTGTTATGCCTTATGGGCTGTGGTTGAGTGGCACACTGAGTTTGTGGGCTATGTGTCATTTGAGTTGTGTTGGGGGGTGGAGGTTGCATGTGTTTCTGCTTTGGAGGCCTCTGTTGCTTGGGCAGATTTTTATTGAGAGCCTTTGTGAATGTAAGTGTGTGTTTTGTGTTGCTATGTGTGTGTTTTGTTGGTACAGATTTTGAGGGACTATGTGATGAGTGTGGTGTGGTGCAAGTGTTTACCTTCTCCTCTTGACTGTCTAGTCCATTCTTGGGTGAAGAGAGCTTTGCTTACAGTTTGGCTATATAAGTGCATCTCTCACAGGTTGTAGTGTTGGGTGGTAGGAGGAGAGTGTTGTCTGTGTACATGAGGCAATTGCTGCATTGCCCCAAGATGCCCAGATTCATCAGGTAGACAGGAGAAAACACTGGGAGCTGACCCTTAGACATGCCTGGATAGGTGCTTATTTATTAAGTACTAAAAACTGTTTTCCTCTGGACAAGTGAGGAAAGTTGAGTTCTGTAGTAATTTGTAGCTTATTTAGTGCTTACAACATGTTCTGAACAAGTGCTGAGTTCAAAGAAACAGATTTGAGTGCTAAAACTAAAAAAACTGGCTAGTTCTAAGGGAAAATTTGAGGAGCAGACTTTATGGCTCCGGGAATAGTTTAACCCTACCTAAGTGGCGATACATAAAGTATATATATATATATATATATATATATATATATATATATATATATATATATATATATATATTTTTTTTAATATAACAGTAGCAAATGAGCAAACTGATTTAAACAAATTAACCAATAGAAAGCTAAAAACTGAGCCCCATTCCAGCAGTCTTCCATCAGACAAGCTCTAACTGCATACTCCTGACACTAGGGTGCAGGGGAACCTTCTCCAAAAAAAGACGGTCTGGATTAGTGCTGAAGTTATGCAAACAAAGCTAGATTCAGCAAGTCTGAATTTAGTCTATGCTACAGCAAACAAGGCATACTAATTTCAGAAAGAAACAGTTTAAATAAGGAGGCACAATAAGCCTTTAAGCAGAAACTCCCAGCTCAGAAGGGCAGAATCTACCCTCTCCTCCCACAAGAGTGCAGACCACACCTTCTTAATGTAAAATAACTGGCCCGAAGCCCAAGTGCTTAAACCAGAACTAATACGCTTTTAGAATAACAGACACTAAGCCTTCAGTCAACAACTCTTAACTTAGAAGGATGTAAGCTACCTGTCCTGCCACAATAGTTCAGACCACAAACCTTCTTAATGTAAAACAACTGGTCTAAAGCCCAAATGCTTCAACCAAAGGCTTAGAATAACAGTTACAGTTTAATCAGGCTACTAACAAGCAGTAATAAATGCAGCAGAATAAATGCAATAAAATAGGAAGAAACACAAATACAGTAAAAGCAAATGAATAAAGTGCAATTTTTTTTATATAATAGAAAATGAGCAAACTGATTTAAACAAATTACCCAATTAACCAGTAAAAAAGCTCAAAACTGAGCCCTGTTCCAGCAGTCTTCAATCAGACAAGTTCTAACTGCATACTTCTGTCACTAGGGTGCAGGTGAACCTTCTCCAAAAAAGATGGCATGGATTAGTGCTCAAGTTATACAAACAAAGCTAGATCCAGCATGCCTGAATCTAGTCTATGCTACAGCAAACAAGGCGCACCGATTTCAGAAATAAACAGTTCAAATAAGCAGGTATAATAATCCTTTAACCTGAAATTCCCAGCTCAGAAGGGCAGAATCTAACCTCTTCTCCCACAAGAGTGCAGACCACAAACCTTCTTAATGTAAATTAACTGGCCTGAAGCTCAAGTTCTTAAACCTGAACTAATACACTTTTAGAATAACAGACACTGAGCCTTCAATCAGCAATTCCCAATTTAGAAGGATGTAAGCTACCTGTCCTGTCACAACAGTGCAGACCACAAACCTTCTTAATGTAAAGTAAGTCATTATTATCTCTAGCATTGTAGTGAGATATATGTGGCATATGTCATTTATGAAATAAGTATGTGATATAAGCATGTTTTCTTGTCCTGTGTCATCTGTCTCCTCCTTTAGCACATCCACTGCAATTATCCTTCATTAGTCCATCCAGTGATGTCAGTGTGGGATCTGATGTGTCTCAGTGTGGTAGCATGGTCCCTGGCACACAGCACACAGACTTAGTGATACAGTCCAGCCCAGATGGTGACTGTCATATGTATGCGGCTGTAGCCTCAGATGTGGAGGAAAACTTGTACAGAGATTCTGACAATGAGGGGACATCAGATGGTGGACAGGATGAAGTCCCCAACAACATCAAGGATATGACATCCATACACTTACCCGTGCCATGGATCATGCTGCATACTAACTGGGTTTGCTGTATGAAGGACAGGAGTGCAAGCACTGTGAGGTCATGGCAGCACAGAATTAATGCATATTATATGTGACATGGTCTGTTGAATCCCAGGCTATGGCAGTATTATAGCAGTGGCATATTACGAGCAGGGTTCTTCATGCCCTGACTGTGCTTAGCCAATTACTGCAAGAAAGAGACAGGCCCCTTCTCAGCAGATCAAACTTTGCCTGTCAGGCATCCATGTGTAGACTATGATGTATACATACTTCTGCTGCTGGTACATCATATATGGGCCCAGCAGTCATGAACAGACAGTCAACTTGCACTCATGATCATTCTCGCAGTATGTATCCACATGCTGGCATCACTCCATTAGTCTCCTAAGTGGAGCATCATGGGCCAAGTGTTTCCATGCATGGTAGGGGCAGACCAGACTGTGGTGTGAGCCATCAGTGTGGGTACCCTAGACTGCGTTGCAGTAACACTGATAGTTGATCTACTTTGTCCAGTAGTGTCAATGTCTCCCTATGGCAATGATGATTGCTGTGTAGATCACTGACAATGTCATCTGTCTGTGGTTATTGTGAAGTCTGATGCCATGGGAGTCTGACATTTTTACTAACCATGATTGACTACATTTGGTACATTACAGTTTATACATACTTTACATTTGTTTACATTGCTTGTGATATTGAAAACAGTTCAGCATTATGTCCTGAGTTGGTTTCCTGTTTGCATCCTTTTATAATGAACAGGTAGGAATGGGTTTCACAGAGGTATGTCCCTTGTTGTCTGTCATACACACATACACAATTATGAGTCTGTATGAGTACCTTTGTCACTTGTGACCTGAGTTGAAGATCAGTGTTGTGATGGATTTGTATGTTTTCATACTGTTATATGTCAGAATTATGTTGTTATGTCTGATGGTCAGTGTTCTAGTGGGTAACTTCCATTAAATGCAATCTGAACTAGTGTGGTGGGGGCAACACCTGAACATCAATACTTAATGTGTGTACTTCTGTATGTGTGGCTTGTCATTATTAAAAGGTGTGTGTGTCAGATACTACTGTGTCGCCTGGGCTTGGAGTTGTATTCTCACTGTCCATCACCCTCACCTGTTTATTCTGCCCCATGTGTCCTCCTGCTCCTCCTCTGATAGCTATGGAATGTCATTTTCAGACATCTGGGGTTCTTGGAGTACTTCACTGACACCTTCAGCTAGAAGCCCACCATGTAGTGTTGTTAGCATATTGTGTAGCATGGCACACACAGTTATCATCTGTGCTACCTTTTAAGGTGTGTATTGCAGGCTCAAGAAAACAGCTCACGTAGCATCTCCTAAATCATCAAGTACTGCCACGGAAGTGTAAATAGCTAATCACAGCCTGCAGACGCATATATATATATATATATATATATATATATATATATATATATATAGATAGATCTAGGAAATATGCTCGACTGAGCATATGTCCAAATCCAAAAACATCGAACACACATACACAAAAGCACTTAACATCAAAAAAACGCTTCCATGTATGTGTAGTTCAAAAAAAAATTTACGTTTCTGTCGCCCCCTGCACCCCCACACCCCCCCTCCTTTAATATTCTCACTCCGAGATCACACTATAGTGGGGGAAAGGGAATTTTCCCTTACCCGCACTGTAATCTGATCTACGAAACAGGCACACATACACGGAAGCGCTTTTCGATGTTAAGCGCTTTCGTGTATGTGTGATCAATGTTTTGTGATTCGGACCGAGCATGTGTCCGGATCCCATATTGATATATATATATATATATATATATATATATATATATATATATATATATATATATATATATATATATATATATATATATATATATATATATATATATATATATATATATATATATATATATATATATATATATATATTTATATATATATATATATATATATATATATATATATATATAATTAATTTATAGTACATAAAAGTGACTAAAATTAGTTAAGCACTTTCATCCCAATAAAACATTGTAAGGGACTTCATCAGAACTGAATACATACAGAACAGGAACCCATTTAAAAAATCTTACTAATGAAGTCACATGAAAGTATCATCCAATAGTAAATAGCACAAGCTTAAAAAATGATTTAAAGGCATAGCCTTCCATTGACTACAATGCATTTAAAAATCAAATTATGAATTGTTTAATTGTTAAAAATTATTATTAAAAAAAGTTTAAACACAATTTAATACCACACAGCTCCACATCAAAGAAGAAAAGAAATATATCTATACATATATATATATATATATATATATATATATATATATATATATATATATATATATGGATTCGTAAAACGTCACTGAAAGACTATTTCACTGACACCTGTTTCACTGAGACCAAATCACCTAAAGTTCATTTCACCCAAAACATATTTCACCTAAAACTCATTTCACTGACACATTGTACTCTAAGGCAAGTCAAAGGTATATGTCCTTTTCCCCACTATAGTGCGATCCTGGTGTTAGTATATTTAGCTGGGGGGGTGTAACCACCTAGTTCAGTTTTACTAAATAATGCAAATCAAAACCAGACAACAGAAAAACAAATTGCTCCCCACACACCCCTCTCAACTATATATACTAACACCAGGATCGCACTACAGTGGGGAAAAGGACATATACCTTTGACTTGCCTTAGAGTACTACTTGTCAGTGAAATTAATTTTAGGTGAAATGAACTTTAGGTGATTTGGTCTCAGTGAAATGGGTTTCAGTGAAATGGACTTTCAGTGAAGTGATATGAATCCATATATATATATATATATATATATATATATATATATATATATATATATATAATGTGCATAAAACATAAACCACTTCATATCTGTTAGCTTTTAGTTTTAATATTGGGATTTTAGATACTACATAATTTTACCCTAAACCATGTGTTGCCCCCAGACTAAATTGCCAATACAATTCGCTTTGTTCCAACTTTGTTTCCCAAGGATCACCCATCAGTTTTTGGGGACCAGCTTCTAATATATCAAATAAAAATCTGGATATTTCACAATCAATAATGTGTTTAAAAAGGGCATATATTGTTTTTAGAAATGGCATACACATGTTTGTAAATTCTTTTCCTGAATTTTATCTCTGTCTTCCCCACACAGAATTTGGAGCAGACGTTACAGATAGCAACGTAGACTAACTACCCCCTTAGTGTTACAATTCCCAAATGTGAGAGGAACCTTGTATGGGAATGTATCAAAAGAATATTCTACTTGATATAACACATAGGGGCATTGGCTACATGCTCCACATTTATGTGTCCCTCTCTGGGAATAATTATTACCTGTGGGCGGATGTTCTAAAATAAATTTACAGTTCATGGCATTTTTCTATACAAAATTAGGTTTCTCACCAACCGTCTTAAAAAATAATTTCATTCACCTTAAATATATTCCAGTTATTAGTTACAATATTCCTAATGGACTTGGAACAGGAGTTGTAAGTCACCACTAGAGAATTGGAGAATCTGTTGGTACCATTATTATTATGTGTGTTCAGGACTATGGGGTTTGTTTGCTCACTTCCCAAAAGGGGTTTGTATCTCATGCCCCACCCTTTAATCACAAACACTTTTATATCATTTAACAATCTTATTGGGTAGCTTCTATCCAAGAACATATAAGTAATCAACTCAGCCTCTGACAAAAACAACTCATAGTCGGAGCACATTCTTGCTGCCCATAAAAGTTGTACCGTAATAATATTCTTTTTACAAAAGTAAGGATGACAACTTTGAAAATCTAAATAACAATTAGAAAAAGAGGGTTTTCTATAAATTCTTAACCCAAAACAACCTTTTACATAATCCTTAAAAAGGGTCACATCTTGAAAATATATACTGCCACATGAAGATATATGAGTAAATCGGAAGATAGTGTAGTGTCACCAAACCTCCTCACCATGTCCTGCATTTCAGTATTATTTACCAGTTCAGAAGAAAATATTCATTTTAATCTCATAAACTGAAATTTTGGTATATTTCTTATAACATGTGGGGGGTGACAACTACTCACTTGCAAATGAGTATTTACCTTGGGAAACTTCCTAAAGATACGACTACTCAAATTATTCAATTCAGTATACATCATCACCCCATACGGATTACATTCCTGGATGTCTTAGTTACTGCTGAGGAAGATGGGACTAATACAGCAATGCAGGACATGGCAAGGAGGTTTTGTGACAGTGGATTTAAGCAATATGATATACAGAATGTTTGTGACTCAATAAAAGAGTTGATAGGGAACAATTATTACAATACCAACCGAGAAAAGATTTGATTGGACCTCCTAGGCTTATCATGAATTTTGGTTGTAATACTAGTTTTTTCATGGATCTGGTTCAAAAATACTGGTACATTCTACTGAGGGATGATCAGTTAGAAGGGGCAAGACTTTGGGTGAATGGTTTAATCACTATAAGAAAGGTGAATTAGCTAAACAATCTTTGGAACAGTTAACTTTGAGGGCCACAGTAATGAAAGGTTGACATCCCTGTGATCATTGGAGTTTTTGTAAATATGTTCCTAAGGCTGTATGCTTTTCATCTTCTAATACATCAAAGGTGTATCAAATTAATATTTTTGGGAATTGTGATACAGACTGGATTATATATTTGGCCACATGCAGCTGTTCATCATTCTGTGGTGGACAAACTTCACGTTCATTGAACCTCAGGATTTCTGAACATCTTATTGACATTAAATGTGCCAGAGGATCTAATGCTTTATATAAACATACTTTACAGCACAAAACTGCAATGTTTCATTTTGTTATTATTGATAATATTATGTTAAACAGTGATAACAAAGGAGACTGGCACACTATGTTAAATAATAAAGAAAAAGGTTGGATTATTAGGCTGGGATCCTTGTTCCCTTCTAGACTTAATGAGAATTTGTAAGAGACTAATCATTTGCAGGGGGTATTTATTTAAGTCTTGTAACATTGTTTGTTGGTATTGAAGCACTGGTGAAGGCTGATTAAGCTGAAACTGATATGCTGTTATGGCAGAATAAAGTTATGTTTACTTAGTAAGGAATTGTGCTATTTATTAATTATGTATTCTCCTTAGTGTGAGGAGTGCTGGCTGCTGTGTTGGTGTATATTGAACAGGAAATTCATCCCTGGTTTGGTACCTATGTCTCTAATGGACACAGGCAGCCTGTAATTGGACCATCTCTCAGACCTCTGCTTGTAAATGTTTCATTTCTAAAGCCCCTGTTTACATTTATCAAGGGTCCAGAATTTGTCAGAGATTTGTGATGCATGCCTATGCTTAAAAAGGCCCTAATAAACACCTATGAACCTATGAACCAAAGGAAGACTTCAGCATACCAGCTGTGGAAGTGATTTCAGAAGACAAGCTACAATCAGTCTAAGTACTTATTTATTCAGCATGGGATAATTAGAGATTCTGTGCATGCCTGTTGGATTCCAAAAGACAACATGTCTACCCAAAACAACTTAAATGCAATAAAGTGCAACACTGACTCTGTTTCTGAAATCCTAAGTGAATGCTATACTGCAGTGCAAGGAAAGGTAGCACATGGAATCCTACAGCATCAGTAACAATACTGAAAAAATGCTATGTGCAGTGAATGAACTGCAACAAGCTGTTGTACTGCAAGCCACGGGGGAGGACCTGGCTGTGCATCTTAGAAGACAGCCAGCTAGACAGATAGCCAGGCTACAACTAAGCTGTCAGATCAAGAAATCATTGACAGGAATCGTTTAGACAGACCGCTAGCACAGGTTGTGTACAACATATGCACTCCACCCATGTCTGTGCCTACATCGCAAGGCAACCGCATACCTCCTGAAGCAAAAATGTGTCTGAGCCTAGGTGTATGGGCATCTGGGACATTCCAATGACATATAAGAGATGCTGTAGGAGTGTCACAGCAGTTGACAGTCACATCCTTGTACAATTCCTGGCAGCAATGTGCACCAAGGTAGATGAACATATACACTTTCCATTTACATTCATGGAGTGGAGAAATGTCATGCACCAGATCTATAACATTGCACAATTCCCCATTTTCTTGGTGCAGTAGACTGCACCCACATCACTATTAAGACCCTCCCATGCAACCAGAAGCAGAAAGATGCATCAGTATAAAGGGATGGCCATCCCTGAACTGTCAGGTGGTATGTACAGCAGCTGGTAGTATAACAAATATCATGGCAACACACTCTGGGAGAGTTCATGATGCTGCCATATGGAGAGAAATTGGTCTGAGGACTGCATTTCAGCAAGGTGAAATACCTGAGTGAATACTACTCGGTAAGTACAGGAACACAGCTAGGATGAAAGCTAAATATATTCCTGCCAAAATTATTCATGATAACATACTTCTATACCCTACGCACAACAGGTGACCATGGTTATCCACTTGAGCAGTGGCTAATGACTCAGTACAGAGAACCTTCTATCTCTACAGAGGAGGCCTACAATAGAGAGCAATCTATGACATGAAACACCATAGATCATGTATTCAGTGTACTGAAAGCCAGGTTAAGATGCTTGGACAAATCTGGGTGTGTGCTGCAATACACACCTAAAAAGGAGCACAGATGATTATTGTGTGCATCATGTTACACAATATACCACATCAGCATATGGCAGTCTTCCTGCTGCAGGTGTGGGTGAACTACCCCAAGAGCCCTGGATGTCTGTAGATGACATTCTGCAGCTGTCAGAGGAGGGGAAGGACAAACTAGAGAGCAGAAGAAACAGGAATGGGTGACAGAGGATGCAACCACAAGTCCAAACAGAGGCAACATGGGATCGTCTGACACAAACACACACACACACACACACACACACACACACACACACACACACACACACACACACACACACACACACACACCTTTGAGTCATGACAACCCACACATACAGATGTACACATAATAAATATTGATATGCAGGTGTTGCCCCACCACAGAAGCATGGCAATTATCCAGTAGTTGTAGACACTGAACAACAAACACAACATCATAATTGCAACATTTAACATTATGAACACATACCAATCTATCATGACTGGGACCATGAACTCAGGCCACAAGTGACACAGGTATGCATACAGATTCATAGTGGTGTATATGTGTGTGTGTGTGTGTGTGTGTGTGTGTGAATGGCAGACAACAAGTGACATAACTCTGTGAACTCCATCCCTATCTCTCCACTATCAAATGATGTGCAAACAGGAAAGGAAGTCAGCACATACTGTACAACTGTTGTCAGGATCACAAGTAACACATAACAATGTAAAGTATGGCTAAAGTATCATGTAAATGTGATAAACTTCTCTGGCATCAGAAGTCATAACAACCACAGAGAGATGACATTGTCAATGGTCTGCACAATAGTCATGGTCACCACAGGGTAAGACTGACAGTATGAATTGCAGAAGAAATCATTACATTGTGGGTACTGCGAAGAGCACTTCTGGCTAATATCAATGATTGAAACAATACTAATTTCATGAACTTTGATCATACTTTGACATTCCCATCATGGTATTAGAAACACAAAACACTTGGAGAAATGAAAAAAATGAGACTGACACTACAGGAGACAGTGGATAAAATGTCAGTGTTACTCTAATGCAGTCTAGGGTACCCACGCTGGTGCTCACACTGCGGTTCTGGCTGCCTCTTCTATGGAAACACTCTACTCATGTTGCTCCACAGAGGAGACTGTTGGGGTAAAGTCAGAACTGTGGTAAGGACCATAGGTCTGAGTTGACTGTCTGGTCATGACTACTGGGTGCACACTGAATTGGCCAGCAGTAGATATGTGTGCACTTTGAAGCACAGACATTGTTGCCCAATGGGCACTGATTGGTCTACTGAGAGGTGGCCTGCCTCTCCTATATAGCACTTGACTAAGCTCAGTCAGTGTATGTAGATAATTGCATATTCCCAGTTAGCCACTGGAATAAGGATATACACACAACAGTAGTTTGTTAAGAACAAGCATGTTGTGCTGTGTGTTAGCTCAGCCAGTAAAGCAAGAGCCCATCATGCATATATCATGGCAAACTTTGGGTTCAAATCCCCATAGGGGATATTTTTTATTAAATCTTTGTGCGTGTGTGTGTGTGTGTGTGTGTGTGTGTGTGTGTGTGTGTGTGTGTGTGTGCTTGCTGTGTGTGTGTGTGTGTGTGTGTGTGTGTGTGTGTGTGTGTAAGTGTAAACATTTTGAAAATGTTTGTATAGAAACCTGCCTGTTGATGTTTACAGGCTTTTTGCCCATGCTTATGACTATAGTGTGTAGGTCAGATTTCTATGAATATCTTCATTATTTGTAGTTTTTCTGCCAAAAGAAACTATTTTACTACATGTTTATGTGTAAAGCTTTGAACCTAGTGGGATACTTCTGTAGAATGTCATTGTTTATTGGCGCCAATTCATCATCCTTCTCATTCTATTATTTGGAGGAAGAGAGATGGACAGATATACATTCTGACTGCAAATCAGGGACATCCCTGATATCAGGGATATTTGTGATGTCTAAATTCTAATGTAACAGCAAAATATATGTATATATTTTCTGTCCTTGTAACTAAACTACATGCATGAGTATGTGATGAACAGGGATTTGTAGCTGTCCATTAAGAGCAGCTATGTGTTATATGACAGTTTCCTGCTGACTGAGCTATGAAATGTTACAGTTGTGTTTTTCTGTTGTGACCATTGTGCTGATATGCAGTCATGCTTGCATGTGTTTGTTTACCAATGCACAGCACATGGTGAAAGCTAAACAATATTTTATCATCTTGTAATGTGTAAGCTGTGATCTGTGTTACTACTATATCCCTGCACAGTCATACTTCTGATTTGTTTAACTGCATTTCATCATGCAATTGCAGCCAGGGTGGATTAGCTAGGCAGGTAGGTGTAAAGGTTATAGTGTGAGCATAGCTGAGAGTTGTATGTTTGAATTTTAGGTCTTCCACTCTGTATTCATTAGTCTTCCAGTGGGTACAGTATTGTGTGTGTGACAAATCAAAAAAATGTGTATGCAGGTTCTGTAATTTTATTCAATGTAAAAGGTACAGAACATGAGATGGTCAATATATTTCACTGTTACTTTACACCTGCATAGTGTCATTCATGCATGTTTTTAATTTTTGTAGGTGATGAAGAATGCACTAGGAAGTGTGCTTTGTGCATTGAGCAGATGCACAGGCTGGAGGAGCAGCACAGAGACAGAGGTATGTTGTACATTTTCACATTTGGTACCTAGAATAGATCTGGTCATTGTTAGAGGACTGGCTTGTTTTGCATTTCCATGTATACTACTACTAAAGCAGGAATACCCATCATACACTGGTAAGATAATGGCAACAGTTATACAATCCCTGTGATTACCAGTATGTAGTTCATAAAAAATATGTTTACATATGTGTTAGGAGCAGACCATGTTTGCTGACAGTGATCTTGTGAACTACACACCACAACCTAGATGACAGTCAGTTATGTGTAACTGTCACAGTGCTTGGTGTTGTGTTGTTTTTTTTTGGCACGTTTGTATGTCTGGTAGCATGCTGTATGCTAGTTTTGACTGTGGGTAGATTTATATAAGTCCATTTGTTTAATGTGGTTAGTGCTTCTGTATGTAATACTTTTTGTGCTTTAATTACAATATGCTCTTATAGCATGTGTTTAGAAATGGTTGTGTAGGTAGCTGTTCCTGTTTTTTGTTTTTCATTTATATCTGTTTGTTATATAATCACCAATCCATATTATAGTTTGCATTTTGCAGTGATATACATAGTGATTGTTAATAAATGTATAAAGAGCATTGATACATTAGAAGACAGACAGTACTGTCATTGTGTTTATGATTGTCCGTTATTTCTAGATCACTATGTTTATGATTGTTCATTATTTCTAGATTGTTGTGTTGCATTCCAAAGATTTTGTTATGGTAACAGCCAATGACTATGTTGACTTGCTTAGCTCATTTGCACATAGCTTTCTATATTTTCCTCTCAATTGTCATCTCATTATATCTTCATTATACAAAAATGTTACATGTTGGCTGTTCACATGACTCATTACTTCCACAGACACCTGGGTTACAGTTATGTGATTCACATAGTCACACACCAACATAAATGTCCAATGTGCAAGCTTCACATACAAGACAGGAAACATGGAACTAGTGATAGTTTTTCAGTCAGCTGGCCAGTTTATTGAATTATACACTAAACAATGTAATCTCTTCCTTGGCAGCTGTATATTCTGGTACTAGAGTGGGGCAGCATTGGCATCATAATCAAGTCTTTCCACCAATATCCCCTGCGTCTATTCCTGGCTGGATAGCCTACACCCAAACTACAGCATACTAAACTCCAAGGCTTCAACCCTTGTATTGGGACTAGAAACTAAGCTTTTCTCTAGAAGGTGTTAGGAAATTTTTCCACCAATATCCCCTGCGTCTATTCCTGGCTGGATAGCCTACACCCAAACTACAGCATACTAAACTCCAAGGCTTCAACCCTTGTATTGGGACTAGAAACTAAGCCTTTCTCTAGAAGGTGTTAGGAAATTTTTCCACCAATATCCCCTGCTTCTATTCCTGGCTGGATAGCCTACACCCAAACTACAGCATACTAAACTCCAAGGCTTCAACCCTTGTATTGGGACTAGAAACTAAGCCTTTCTCTAGAAGGTGTTAGGAAATTTTTCCACCAATACCCCCTGCATCTATTCCTGGCTGGATAGCCTACACCCAAACTACAGCATACTAAACTCCAAGGCTTCAACCCTTGTATTGGGACTAGAAACTAAGCCTTTCTCTAGAAGGTGTTAGGAAATTTTTCCACCAATACCCCCTGTGTCTATTCCTGGCTGGATAGCCTACACCCATACTACAGCATACTAAACTCCAAGGCTTCAACCCTTGTATTGGGACTAGAAACTAAGCCTTTCTCTAGAAGGTGTTAGGAAATTTTTCCACCAATATCCCCTGCGTCTATTCCTGGCTGGCTAGCCTACACCCAAACTACAGCATACTAAACTTAAAGGCTTCAACCCTTGTATTGGGACTAGAAACTAAGCTTTTCTCTAGAAGGTGTTAGGAAATTTTTCCACCAATACCCCCTGTGTCTATTCCTGGCTGGATAGCCTACACCCAAACTACAGCATACTAAACTCCAAGGCTTCAACCCTTGTATTGGGAATAAAAACTAAGCCTTTCTCTAGAAGGTGTTAGGAAATTTTTCCACCAATACCCCCTGCGTCTATTCCTGGCTGGATAGCCTACACCCAAACTACAGCATACTAAACTCCACGGCTTCAACCCTTGTATTGGGACTAGAAACTAAGCCTTTCTCTAGAAGGTGTTAGGAAATTTTTCCACCAATACCCCCTGCGTCTATTCCTGGGTGGATAGCCTACTCCCAAACTACAGCATACTAAACTCCAAGGCTTCAACCCTTGTATTGGGACTAGAAACTAAGCCTTTCTCTAGAAGGTGTTAGGAAATTTTTCCACCAATACCCCCTGCATCTATTCCTGGCTGGATAGCCTACACCCAAACTACAGCATACTAAACTCCAAGGCTTCAACCCTTGTATTGGGACTAGAAACTAAGCCTTTCTCTAGAAGGTGTTAGGAAATTTTTCCACCAATACCCCCTGTGTCTATTCCTGGCTGGATAGCCTACACCCAAACTACAGCATACTAAACTCCAAGGCTTCAACCCTTGTATTGGGAATAGAAACTAAACCTTTCTCTAGAAGGTGTTAGGAAATTTTTCCACCAATACCCCCTGCGTCTATTCCTGGCTGGATAGCCTACACCCAAACTACAGCATACTAAACTCCAAGGCTTCAACCCTTGTACTGGGACTAGAAACTAAGCCTTTTTCTAGAAGATGTTAGGAAATTTTTCCACCAATACCCCCTGCGTCTATTCCTGGCTGGATAGCCTACACCCAAACTACAGCATACTAAACTCCAAGGCTTCAACCCTTGTATTAGGACTAGAAACTAAGCCTTTCTCTAGAAGATGTTAGGGAATTTTTCCACCAATACCCCCTGCGTCTATTCCTGGCTGGATAGCCTACACTCAAACTACAGCATATTAAACTCCAAGGCTTCAACCTTTGTATTGGGACTAGAAACTAAGCCTTTCTCTAGAAGGTGTTAGGAAATTTTTCCATCAATACCCCCTGCATCTATTCCTGGCTGGATAGCCTACACCCAAACTACAGCATACTAAACTCCAAGGCTTTAACCCTTGTATTGGGACTAGAAACTAAGCCTTTCTCTAGAAGGTGTTAGGAAAGTATGTACTTCTGCTACTAAACCCCTGTGTTGCTATAGATACTTAAAAGCCGACTAGGTGTTCAGTAAGCTCCCCTCTACCAGGAAATCCAGCAGCCTACTTACTATTTTTCTTTTCTCATTTCCCCTCTGTTCCCTCTCTTTCTTCAGCCTAGCCCTGTTTTGGGATCTGCCTTAGGGGATTTACGGGTGGACTATAGCACCTGACCACAAGGTGGCTCCCTCCATCCACTATCCTCTACTTCTTACATTTTGTTGTCCCGTTTTCTCCAATATACCTTAAAAGCTTTACCTTCCCTTTTTTGGGTGCCCCTATACTTCTTTTTATACATTGCAGCTCTCCCCTCTCTGCTTACCCCCTGTACTTACCTGCCATACTTCTCAATCAGTCCTCTGATAGGTTTTCTGCTCTCATCCTGCATTCCTGGCTCTACCTCCTGCTACTATTCCTACTGTACTTCTCTCTACTGTCATTCTTCCTAGGCTTTATTGCTCTCTCATTTCCCTGGCTTCTATTGCCTTCTAACTTAGGAGGTATCATCCCTAGCCTGTTCTTTCCTCCTCTCAATTTCTATTGCCCCCCTCCTTCTATTCCTTCTTATTTCTACACATATAAACTAGTCAGTTCTATAACATTCTACTTTCCCTCCCTACTGCAGACTTTCTGGTCCGCACCTGTACACACCCTCCCCTGCCCCCCCCGCCTACCTAGCATCCTCCTCTATTCTATAAAACCCCTTGCTCTAGGGCGCATTTCCCTTTAGTAATCTCCCTCCTTGGCAGCTGTATATCCTGGTGCTAGAGTGGGGCAGCGTCGGCATCATAATCAAGGTACTTCTTGTTTGTTCATACGGTATCGCTTTTGGTACAAACATAATTTTGCTGCTAATACATGCCTTTACTGTTAATTAATTAATTATATAGGAGTAGTCATTTCTTAAATAATCAAGCTTTAGTCTCCTATAAGAGTGTATTAATTTACGGCTGAATTATCCATTGCCGTCTTGTACCTGAATGTGTGCAATATATGTAAATTTTGCCTGAATGTGTCCAATATATGTTATCTGTGCTGGTTAGCGTTTAATTTAGTAGTCTGTTCTTATATTGTAATTTTAGTAGACACTGCTCTGATTTTAAGTACGTCACTCTAGCACATGCATTGGTTGAGCGGCGTTGTGAACTGTACTGGTTAGCGTTTAATTAGAACTCTGTTCTCATATTGTATTCTTTGTGGACACTGATCTGATTTTTAAAAACAAACGCCGCTCTAGCACGTGCACTGGTTGAGTGGAGTTCAATCGTTGTGAACTGTACTGGTTAGCATTTAATTAGAACTCTGTTCTTATATTGTATTCTTTGTGAACACTGATCTGATTTTTAAAAAAAAAAAAAACAAAACGCCACTCTAGCACATGCACTGGTCGAGTGGAGTTCAATCGTTTAAACTGTACTTGGGCAGTATTTGTGCAGAATCTGCTTCCCATTATCATCCCATACTGTTTAAGTACGTGTATTTTTATATGTCTGGTGTGTGCCGATCTGATTTTATCAACCACGCCACCCTAACAATGCGCGCTGGTCAGTCGGCATATCACTAACTCCCATTACTATCTGTGCTACTTATCTATTAAGAACACAGCGTGTTGGCCAACACTCCTTCTTATTGCCAGTCCCAATTTAGCCCGGAGAGTGAGCTACGCAATCTGAAACAGAAAGCGCCTTCCCTAGCCCTCTCATATTGGTTTTGTTGAGTGGGTAATTGAGAATTCAAATCTAGCCTCTTAACCTACTGCACGCTAAGTGTGATCATAGTATTTCCTTATTTAAAACACCATCCACTGCACGTGCTACTAAGGTTTCTACGACTTTTCTGTCCCTTATTTTTCCCGATTTTTAACTTTAGGATCTAATTTTTATTTTTTCTCTCCACTGTTTATGTGTTTTATAGGCTGTGAAACCCACCCTTTAGATTATTTAGTACTGACATAGTTTTTGTGTTAAGCCTACTCTGCACTATATATTTCATTCGTAATTTATATCAATAACATAGACTGTGTTGCTTGCCTTTTTTATGACAGCTGCTGCCTAGCTTGTTGCCAAAACCAACTGTGTGTTTTAATTCCTGCTTCAAACGTGTATGTTACTGTGTGCCAATGAGCTACTGTACTGCTTACTAAGTGTTATTTCTTCTCTGCTTTCTCTCCCCCTTCTACAGTTTTTCCACCCTGCAATACCCCCTGCGTCTATTCCTGGCTGGATAGCCTACACCCAAACTACAGCATACTAAACTCCAAGGCTTCAACCCTTGTATTGGGACTAGAAACTAAGCCTTTCTCTAGAAGGTGTTAGGAAAGTATGTACTTCTGCTACTAAACCCCTGTGTTGCTATAGATGCTTAAAAGCCGACTAGGTGCTCAGTAAGCTCCCCTACCAGGAAATCCAGCAGCCTACTTACTGTTTTTCTTTTCTCATTTCCCCTCTGTTCCCTCTATTTCTTCGACCTAGCCCTGTTTTGGGATCTGCCTTAGGGGATTTACGGGTGCACTGTAGCACCTGACCACAAGGTGGCTCCCTCCATCCACTATCCTCTACTTCTTACATTTTGTTGTCCCCTTTTCTCCAATATACCTTAAAAGCTTTACCTTCCCTTTTTTGGGTGCCACTATACTTCTTTTTATACATTGCAGCTCTCCCCTCTCTGCTTATCCCCTGTCCCCTGTACTTACATGCCATACTTCTCAATCAGTCCTCTGATAGATTTTCTGCTCTCGTCCTGCATTCCTGGCTCTACCCGCTCCGTTCGCCCTGCGGGCTCACTTCGCTCCCCTACCCTGCCCCCAATTTCCACCCGCCCCCAGTGCATCTACCTTTATTCTGCCCCATCTCTCCCACCCCTTTTTTCCTCCAACCAATCCAAACTCCTAAACCCTCCCCTTCCTATCCAAAACCACGCCCCCTAATTTGTTGTTCAACCTCCCAAATACCTCTACTTACCTTTCTATCTACTCCATCATGCTACCCCTTCCTCCCAAACTCATTCTACCATTTTGCTTCCTTTTCCTACTCATTCCCCTATACCACATCTCTTGCTATACTCATATCCACTTAATTCCTCCCCCATTTATTCCCCAACATCACCCTATATCTCACTACCACAACATATCCGCTTCTTTAATTCCTTCCTACCCATTACTCTTCAGAAAAACTAAGCTTTTTCCAACCTCAAACAGGTTTAAATACAAACCACATCTCCACCACCTACCTCATTCCAATTATAAAACTATTCAGAACCCTACTCTTCCTATATCCATTCACTTAGCAGGAGACATCCACCCCAACCCAGGCCCCACCTTTCAGCCCACAATCTCCCCTAATCACCACAAAAAATGCTCTAGCAAACAACTCAAATTCCTTACCATCAATGCCCAAAGCCTAAAAAATAAACTATCCCACTTCCATGCTTGGCTCTATCATAACTCACCTGATATAGCAGCCATCACTGAAACCTGGCTAAAACCTCACATTCATGACTCAGAATTCCTACCCCCAGGATTCCATTCTCTACAATCCGACCGACCTAATAAAAGAGGTGGAGGCATTGCTTTAATCTACTCCAGCCTCCTGTCCATTACTCCCTACCCAAACCCTATCCCATCATTCAATAACACTGAACTTGTAATCGGCATACTAAAAATGAACAACCATAAAAGTATCTGCATCATCTGTCTTTACATTCCACCAGGTAACAATACTAATACTCTGGAGGACATCCTATCCTGGACTTCCTCTAATATTAGTATTGAAACCTTTATTTTAGGTGATGTAAATATAGACTGGAACAAAATCTCAAACCCAAATCCCTCAATCACCATCAACCTATTTAATTTTACCCAACTCATTAACTCCATTACCAGACCTAACAAAGCTAATCCTCCAGGCTCCATACTCGATTGGATTCTCGTATCTCATTCAAACAAAGTCATAAAATCTGGCACTTCTTCAGACCCTCTAGGAGACCACCTACCTGCATTTGCCATACAAGCTACTCCCCCCCCCCACTCCCACCTCTACACTCACACTCGAAACCTCTCAAACTTCAACCCCACTTCCTTCTCTGACTCACTTAAACAAATCAATTGGAACCCTTTAAAACTTCTACCACTAGACGAAGCCATCCTCCATTTCAATTCTACATTCTTAACAGCCCTTAACTCCCTAGTCCCTACCAGAACTATAAGACTTAAAGCTAAAACCTCCCCCTGGCTCACCAAAGATATTAAAAAGTTAATGCTCCTTAGAGATAAAACCTGGAAAACCTACAATAAACATAAACAACCTGAATCACTCCTTAAATACAAGCAGCTAAGAAACCTTTGCAAGAAACAAATCATTAAAGACAAAAAATCTTATTACATTCAACTTCAAGAAAACCATGCTAGAAACCCCAAACAATTCTGGAATTCCATCAACTCTCTCCTCAGACCTGGTACTAAAAACAACCCCTGTCCAGATACCAGCAAAACTGACCTTGAAATAGCCTCCCTATTTAACTCCTTCTTCACCTCCTCCATTGCCGAGCTAACTAAAACTTTTCCCAACAATCATATATCTCCTGCCTTTACTCAGTCTTCCTCAAACAGTTCTCGACCACCCTCTTTCAGACTAAAACCTGTATCTATCAACCAAATAAAAAAACTCCTTCTTAAATTAAAGCCCTGCTCTAATGCCCCAGATAACATCCCATCTACCTTTCTAAAAATTGCCTACGACGCTGTTGCTCTTCCCATCAGCATCCTAATCAACAGGTCTTTACTTGAATCTTATGTACCTAAACTTTGGTGTTCTGCATACATTCTACCTCTCCACAAAGGTGGCAAAAACTGTTCAGTCACAAACTTCCGCCCTATTGCCATTCTCTCCCCTATATCTAAAATCCTAGAAAAATGTATCCACCTACAACTCCTGCCTTTCCTCACCAAGCACCAGCTTCTCTCTCCTACCCAACATGGCTTCCGCCCTGGACATAGTACTAACACTGCCCTTCTCTCCTTCCTGCACTCAGTTAACTCTGCCCGTGACGCTGGTAATATAGTATCCACTGTCCTTCTGGATTTATCCAAAGCTTTTGATACCATCTCACATACACACCTCCTAAACCACTTATCAAATCTCAACCTTTCCTCACAATCCCTTTCCTGGTTTTCCAGCTACCTCTCTAACAGATCTCAAGCAGTGAAATGGGGCCAAGCTACCTCCTCTTTTCTTCCTACTCCTAGCGGAGTACCTCAAGGTTCCATACTCTGTCCACTACTATTTAATATCTTCATAAATGACTTCTACAAGGCCATCCCCAACACTAAAATTGTTCAATACGCTGATGATTCAACATTAATCTGCTCTGCCTCTAACCTAACAGACCTCCAAGCCCTAACCCAAAGTGCCTTCTCTACTATTGAAAAGTGGATGCTACAAAACCACCTCTCCCTAAATGCCAACAAAACTAAGATACTCCTTTTCTCTCCCTCTAAATCCTCCTCTCAAGACAAACAGTCATTCCTAATCACTAACCTTAATAACTCCTCTATCGAAATTGTATCCTCCTCCAAACTTCTTGGTGTCACTATCGACGATCAACTAAAATTTAATACACATATCCAACTGAATATCAAAAAAGCTCACATAAAACTAGGTCTATTGTATAGAAACAACCACTTCCTCTGTCCTCACTCTAGACTAACCCTTGCTTCTACCTTCCTCCTTCCTTCCCTCTTATACAGTGCCCCCCTGCTAACTAATCTCTCATCCTCTCTTACATCCAAACTTGAGCTATGCTACAACAAAATCGCCAGATTTGCCACTAATGCAAAATCTGCTTCCCATCACTGCTCCTCCCTTCTCACCCTAAACTGGCTCGAACTTCCTAATCAACTTAACCTCCTCCAACTCACCACAGCCTTCAAGCTACTACTATACCCTTCAAACTGCCCAGCCCTTACAAATATCCTGCTCCCTTATACCCCCTCTCGACCACTTAGATCTTCACAACACAACCTGATCACAGTTCAAAAACCCCAACACCCTGCTGGCCAGCTTCTCTTATCCTTTACACTTGCTAAGAAATGGAATGCCCTGCCCTTGTCACTTAGGACCAGTACCAACCTAAACAACTTCAAAACTCTGCTTCATTCCTACCTCTTTCATAACAGAATTTGCAACTGCACTCCTCTGCCTTTAATACCTAAACTTTCTACTCCATTTGCCCCAGACTAACCTCCTTCTATTCTGCACCTGTTCTCCTTTTTATAATGCACTATGCTTAGTGAACAGCACAAAAAAAACAGTATTATCCCGAGTATTGCCTTTCTCTCAAAACAAAAGTGGAATTGTTGTGTTTCTTCTGTTACAACCACCTGATACTTGTTTCTTAGAGTGACTTCGACTTTACTTGTTTACTGGAATTATCATTGTAATTCAGAATTTGAACATGGATTAGCATGTACTTTGAAATTATTTTTGTAATCTGTATATATAAATGTATTGATTTGTTTGTTTGTTTTGGAGCTTTTCTCCCTGGGCCTCCACTGAAAACGGGCCCATTAGCCCAGTGGACTTCCCCGGTAATCAAACTGAAATAAATAAATAAATAAATAAATAATAAATAAATAAATACTACCCACTACAAGTCATGGTAGTCTAACAACATAGTAGTTGTTTTGTAACATAGACACGTCAGTATTGCATAACACAGTGTTAGGGTACGCTTGCCTTCATATGTCAAAGCATGCACATGCTTGTCTTGCATAATGATAGCTGATATGCAAGTGTTTGGTTAATAGCAGGATTTCCACAGATAAACTGTGTTATGCATGCCATGGCATAGCCTGGAGTAACTTGCTAATATTCTGTGATGGATAGAGTGATTCTGACATATGCCTCTATTCAAATCATCCATAACCATAGTTAATAGGGCATGGGGAATGTGTCATGTGCATGATTATCCACCTGTTAGCAGCACCTGTTTTTATTATACTTGTCTACATAATCCTGTTAGGTCGTATCATCTGAGAATATAGTTTTAATGACATCTGCACTGTAGCAGTAATATACCTTTCTTCTCATATGCAGAAATCACATGTTGAAGGCATAGTAGTTAACATCTGTTACCTTTTTAATGTGCCCATCAGTTTGTATCTAATGACAGTCATGTTTTTATAAGAATGTGCAGCCTGATTGACATGTGGTTTTCATTTTCATGGTTTGTAGCCATGACCTACATCACATCTATGAACCTATATGATTGGATGGGAAATAGGAAAATCACCCAGGGGATCACTTATGTGGCTCTGCTCAACAGTGGCACAGGAAAATAATTTTCTTGGATGGCAAAATCCAGGGTACCTTTTTGGCTGGGCTTGTATATGCCCTTGGGCTGATAGCCTAGTGCCTACCTATGAACCTATGAACCTATGAACATATGGTGGTATACATGATTAAGGGCATACTTTATTGTAATGTGTCATACTGAATGTTTTCTGTCTGTATATTGTGTTACAGTGGGTATGTTGTTTATAGTTACAGGAATGCATAATATGTACTTTCTTTGTTGTCATGTGATTCACCTTGACAGAGCATGAGACCCATGAATGCTCACCCATTGGATGCCAGAGATGAGCATATGCTAGATCATTGCCCGAGTCCTCGAATGACGGAGACAATGACAAAGAAGAAAATGGATCTGCATGTACCATCTGCATGTGCCATCATCCCTGTTGCACCCTGGAGGAGATGCTGCCAAGCATCACCAAAAGATGATTTTCAGGACCAGATCCAGTAGGAGATGACTAATTTCATTAGGACATAGATGAGGGACATGATGGGAAATTTTTTTCAAGATATGGCACAAGTTATGTGGGACACATTCAGGGATATAGTCCTGGCGATTATTTGTGATGTTCATCCCCATCAGTACAGGCCCACAGGACCATAAGTGTTATCTGTGTGATCTACTTATGTACTGCTGCCACCAAGGTGTTTGACATATAAGTGATTGGACGCGTGCATGCATAACATTTTGCTGCCATGCTTATGTGGTACACGGACAGCCATACCCTGCAGATGCTACATTTAGCATTATGTTGTACCAGATGCATGGCACACAAATTGTCACATTAAACATGGAGTCGTCATGCTGATGTCCATGAGTTCCTGCACTCGATGCATACATCGCTACATATGAGTAAGTGTGGTAATTATTATGTGTGTGTGCATGTGTGTATTTCTGTTCATGCAGTGCAGCTTATTGTTGTTATGGCAATTATACTATGCACCAGTATGTCACAGTTATGCATTTTGCAGTTAACATGCTTCTGCTGATGCACGATTTCCACTGTATACGTGTGAGGGATTGACAGCAACTCACAAACATTTTGCCCATACTCCAAAAATAACATAGTGGTATGGGTATGACTTGTGAGTTGCGGTGTCTTGTCTGTTCAACAGCAGGACATGTTCTTGCCCCTGTTCTTTGTATGACATTTGTTTCACTGTCACATTGGCATACTGTCTTTGTCTGTGGCATGTTTTGGCAATGATGGTGCCACATTGTATCATATAACTGTGTCTGCTATATATGACCAATTCTGCTTTACATAATCCATAGACCACCACTGTAACATTCATGTATATATATTGGTACTGCTGATTTATGTAGTAACATTAAAGTTTGCTTTCTATGACCTATGTTACATTTCCACATGCATTTCTTATTTATGTACATGCCTATATTTTGGCAAATAGTGTACATATCCACTGATTTATATACATGTCTGCACATATTCTGATCAGTAGAACAACCCCACAGTACCTTGGAACTGTGAAAGGTCATTGAATTCATGTTAATGTGCTGCAATGCTGTACACAGGACTGTCCTTTGCTCAGCCATACCCATGGTCAGTGATATATATATATATATATATATATATATATATATATATATATATATATATATATATATACACAGAGCAGATCTTTATTATACATGTTGTACATTGGCATCACAGTATATGTGTATGTGATACCAATTCTTAGCTTATCTATGCCTCTTGCTCTTAGATGATTGTACAATAGTGTGTGTGTGTGTGTGTGTGTGTGTGTGTGTGTGTGTGTGTGTGTGTGTGTGTGTGTGTGTGTGTGTGTGTGTGTGTGATTTATGTGTGGCCATGTTTCTTACTGTAGGCAACGTAGTCTTGCCATGTGACATACATTGGTCATATAGCTTGGGTTGATTTCAACACCACCCTATGCAGCGTGCTCATGCATTTGCAATGTGTCTCCTTACATAGTGTTGTCCTGATTTATCATTGCCTACTTATCTTTGCTGGCATGTCCTCTTTAATGTGAACCTGTGTTGTTCATAGGTTCATAGGCTGGTACTAGGCTATCAGCCCTAGGGCCTATACAAGCCTAGCCATAACAATTCCCTGGCTATTTCTTCCCACACTATTTACTTCCCTGAACCCCTGTTCACCTACCTTCCACATATGCATGGTATATGTTCACCTTCCTTTGAATTATTGTCCATTTTCATATAGTTGTTTTTAGAAGGTCAACTTGTACCATCCCTATGGCCTTTATACAGATGCAGGACATATGCACATGATTTTCTGGCTATTACTTGCATTATATCCTTGCTCCTGTTATACTTGTGTGTTACATATTACCCAGAATAATTTGTCGTACTTTATATGCACAACCTGATAGTAGTTATATAGCATTTTATTTTATTTATTTTATTTTACATTTGTTAACTAGGCTAGTCCAAATGGATATATTTCCATTTTCAGTAGAGGCTGGGGAGAAAAGCTCCAGTAGTAACAAATAAAAATTTAAATTAAAAATTAAAAATCAATATTATTACATAGTAAATGAAAGGATTTCAATAAAAAAAGATTACTAAAAATATAGGAAGTAATAAGAATACTAAAAATACAGGAAGTAATAAAATAAAGTAGGTATTTACAGTAGTAAAGGTGACAATATGTACAGGATAATTTATTATACAGTATGATTCGTAGATTTCAAAACATATATTATTCCATGTCATTGATGTGTGTATGTGTATTGACATTGCTTTAAGATAGTTTTCTGTTAGACCAATAAAGGTCACACATATATGTCTACACCTGTGTGTTGCCTTTGACATGGTATATGTTTGTGACATATGCATTCCATTACACATCTATTTAGGGTTGTTTGTTGCTGTGCTACAGTACTGCTGTTTAGCACTGTGCTTGGTTATTTGCCTTTCACATGCATGGTTGGAGGTTCTATTCTGTTCTCTGCTGGTATTCTCCAACATTTCTTGGGCTGGATTTGCTCATTTGTGCTGTTGCTTGGCTGACAGACTACTTTGGTATTGGATACAATATCCAATATGTACTGTGATCCCTGCACCACACAACTGCCATCAATCATACACATCCAGGTATGTCTGCCACACAGTTTGCAACATTTCATAACATAATAGTGCATAGGTACATATGTATTTCTGCATTTCACCATGGATGGCATGCATCTTCACCCTGTTTGTCAACTTTCCATTGCCCATGTTGTAGAGTGTGCTGTCTGTGTACCTTACCTTTCCTTACTGTTTATTTCTTACTGTACCTCTCAATTCCTTAGTGCAAGAAATCTGGACAAAGCCTAAAATAATGGGAGGGGTGACAAAGTCAGAAAAATAGGGACAGCTTTTAAATATTGCTTTTTTATAGGTTCATAGATTCATACGTTTTTACTAGGCTAACAACCACAAGGGCCTTTTTAAGACTAGCCATGCATCCCAAAACTCTGACAAATTCTGGTACCCTTGATAAGTGTAAGCAGAGGCTTGGAGGATGAAATATTTACTAGCAGGGGCATAGCAGATGAACCATTTACAGGTTGCTTGTGTCTATTAGAGACATAGGTGCCAAAACAGGGGTGAATTTCCTGTTCCTCATCCAGTTATCCAACTTACACTTGAATTGGGTTAGGAAGGAACTCTGCTTCACATGGATGGGGAGCCTGTTCCAGAGACAGGGCAGTCTCTGGGATACATACCTGTCGCTCCAGCAAGTCCTAGTTATATCACAGGCAAGGTTTAAGTCTTTAGAATGGGTAATTCTGGTGCTGTTTGTTTTGCTTATATGCAGGAGGTACATCAGAGTGGTGTCTGACAGTGCCCTGTATGCCAGTCATAGATCTCCCATCAACAGCCTGTAGGAGACAGAATACAGGAATAGGGCCTTGAGGTGGTCTGTACAGGACATTTTACTTATGCCCTGTATTCTTTTATTGAGGAACCACTGTGGATGTTCTATTTGTTGGATATGCCTGGTTAGGTTCATACCAAAGGGGGCGTTGTACTCAATGATAGGTCTGATTAATGCCGAATACAGTGGAACAATGACATCCTTGGACTTAGATGCCATACCTTTGTTTATAAGTTGTACAGCATAGAATGATTTTCTCACTACTATAGCCACATGATGGCCAAAGGCTAGATTACTGTCTATGTGTGTCCCCACGTCCCTGATTAACTGGGTTAACTCTGGGGGTGTGCTGTCAATATAATAATAACCAGGGGTGGATGACTTCCAGAAGGATACTATTATGCATTTCTTGGCATTTAGTTTTAGTCCATAGCTCTGACACCAGTTATTTATCTGTGAAAGCCCTTCCTGGAGAACATTTATGTCCGTGTGGAATTAAATGACAACTCCTAATATGCAATCATCTGCAGATTTAGTCAGCCAGAGACCATTGACACTGGCTTTGACTTCAGAAAAGTAAATGCCGAAGAGCAGAGGTCCAAGAACTGATCCCTGAGGGATTCCACCTATGGCTGGCCTCTTTCTAGAGGTGGACTCCCCAATTTTTACTTCATGGGTCCTGTCTGTGAGCCAGTTGGCTATCCACCAGGTGACATACAAGTTTATACCTAACCTCTTGAGTTTGTCAACAATGCCCAAGTGGAGTATTTTGTCAAATGCCTAGGTCAGGTTAAGGTAGGCAATGTGAATCATTTTTCCCTCATCCACTGCTTTGGTGACCTTCTCAAAGAAGTCTACTATGTTGAGTAGGCATGACCTGCCCTTGATGAAGCCAGACTGGGTTGGGCCCATTGTCTGGAGGTTTATTATATCATTATTTATCATTTTCAAGCTGGTTCTTTCCATGGTTTTGCATGTAAGACCAGTGAGACTTATGGATCTGTAGTTTCCATTGTGTGAAGATGGCCCACCTTTGTGCAGAGGGATAATTGTTGCTGTTCTCCACACATGAGGCACAGTGCCTGTTTGGAGGCTACAGTTAAATAGCAATTCCAGTGGGACTGATAGGTCATGTTTCATGGTATTTAGAAGGCATTGTGGGGTATTGTCTGGGTCCATTGATGCAGTGATCTTGGTCTTAGAGAGAAGATTATGGACCTGTTCCTTAGTGATAGCAGGGGGAGATATATTTGATGGTATTTCTTGAGGGAAGCTTGAGGGGGGGAGAGGGGCAAAGTTTGTGCTGAATTTGTTTGCCAGTGGGTTTGCTATATCTTCTGACTTAGTATAGGTGGCTCTATTTGCAATGAGCTCTGCACACAATTGTATATTGCCTTTGAGGTTGCGGACATAGCTAAAGAATGCCTTGTGGTTGTCCTTAGCCTGGCAGGCCAAATTTACCTCAGAATTGGCTTTGTTAGACTTTATTTGTCTTCTGAGGTGTTTGTTTAGTTTGATGAGAGTGCTTTTATCCTGCTGGGTGCTGTATCTCCTAATTTTTGCCATGATTTTTTTTCCTTCTGCTATACAGCCTATTGATTTTATGATTCCACCAGAGTGGCTTTTTTTTTAGTTAGCTCTGTACTTCTTCCT
This sequence comes from Protopterus annectens, assembly GCF_019279795.1. NCBI lineage: Eukaryota > Metazoa > Chordata > Ceratodontiformes > Protopteridae > Protopterus > Protopterus annectens. The sequence goes on from NC_056732.1 coordinate 827,280,413, forward strand.
GGTGAGTACAGCTCTCTCTATGCAGCTATTAACATACTTGTATAGTGTTTCTGTGAAGAGTTCTTCATAGGTAGCAGTGTTCTCAGGATTTATGGGGGCTTCAAATTTCATCAGGTTAGCACTTAATAGCAAGAGGTTAGCCTTAGAGAAGTTCCTGGATATTCCAGGGTTAGCTGGGGGTCCAGGTTTTATTTTTACTTCAAAGGAGACCATTTTGTGGGTGACCTTACCAGATAAAACATTACAATAGGGGGTATGCAGCACTCTCCCATATTAGTGAGGACCAGATCCAGTATGGTTATACCCTTGGTTGGTGTATTGACAATCTGGTTCAGGGAGTTTGTGTTTACAAAATCCAGGAATCCCTGTACGTTTGTTGTCAAAAAAGTTCCCAGTTAATAGTGGGTAATTAAAGTTGTCTATGAATTTGGTATTGGATGTAGAGGGGGACCTATAGCTTGCATGAAAGTGGTATTGGATTTTGCCTGTGGTAATCTGAACATGGAGTAGCTCAAGTGCATTGTCCTGCTTGACCAGCCTTGAGTATGTTTATTGTTGATGTAGATCAAGACACCTCCACCTTTAGTCCCTGTCTGTGTAGTAGCTGGTCTAAATGTGTGGAAGGCATTATAACTTTGCATTGTTGATGTGTCTGTGTGGCTTTAAACCATGTTTCAGTGACTATACAGACAGCAGTATTCTCTAGGATGAAGAGAGCTTTTAGGGAGTGGATTTTTTTGTTTAGACTCCTAGCACTGAGCAGTAATACCTTTAGATTTTCTTGGTTTTGATTTGTTATGTCAGAAGTACTTTCAGTTTGGCATTGGCTAAAAAGGCACTATGGGGAAGACAGTGTTTTAGCTAATATTCAAAGGCCTCGAGGGGAGATGTGCAGACCATCCCTGGCAAAGCAGTGTGGTTTGCTGACCATCTCCTTCCATGCTGACAAATATTGCACCCCCTTAGAATGACACCAGAAACTAAGCCAATTATTAAAGTCATTCATCTTTTGTTCATATTGTGGTATCATCCTTGGAGAAAGTAAAATGCTGCTGAATGCAAAGCTCATACCAGCCTGGGACACATATTCCAAGAGCTCCAAGATGTCTCTCTTCATATAGTCTAGGGAGGTATGTCTCAGGTCATTTGCACTCACATGGACTATGAGTGATTCATACTGGTAATTGTGGTCCAATGACCTGAGTGTGTGTGTGTAATGTGGCAGATCCTAGCCCCTGATAAGCAACTGACTGTGACTTTCTCCTTACTCAGACTGGTGAGAGGGACATCAGTGTGTCTCACAATGGAGTCTCCAATGACCAGAATGTTGGATTGTGTGTTGACTTGCCTTATGGGCTTAGAAGTAGAGGCTACATGGGATGTGACTGTTTGTGCCGATCTGGGTGTTGTTTGGAAAGAGTGCATTAAGAGCTACTGAGGGTATTTGTTATGTGTACTTCATCTAGGAGGACTTTGGTGTTTAGGAAGGCTACAGTTAAGTACCTCAGTATATGTGGGTCTATATGTCTGTTTTGAATTGTGTGTGATGGGTGCAATGTGTGTACTACTGGCAACCTAATTGACATTAGGAGTACTTTTATGTGAGAGCTTTGCCTCCAGTAACATTGTGTAAATATATCTCTCACATACCATATCAGTTTATTTGAGAATTAACTGGTTGTCAGTAAACATCAGGCAATTTCTACATTGCCTCAGGATGCCTATATCCACCAAGCTGCTAACAGAGATAGTTATAAAGTTCATATTCATGGCAACAAACCCTTTTTTATTGATTAGAATGTTGGACTGAGAATATAAAGCAATGTCAGGAGTGTCCAGTTTGCAAATCTGGGTGCTTGTTACTGCAAACTAGCTCTCCTGTTTGCAACTAGGTATTGATGAAATTTCAATTGTGCTTTTACCGGAAAAATGTCACTCAGGGTGTCTGTGTCTATACAGGGCATCACAAAACACTTGAGGGGAAACTAATAAATAGACCCTAAAAATTTAAGGATGAAGTATTTAGATAAATATTCTGAAGTTAGAAACAAATCAAGCAGTACTTACTGAAAAGGAAGAATTAGCTTGTCATGAATGATGAACATGGTGCAGTTGCATGAATGACTACTGCCTGGCTACTATTAGTGCTGGTCTCACCACAGCTTCACTCTGCTGGGAAACAATGCTCCTTTGCTTCTTCTCTCACTAGAAGCAAAATGTTAGCACCAGTCCCAAGATGAGAAACAGACCACAGCCTGTTTGATTATCCACAGTCTTCTCCCAGATGATGTAAGGATCTGTAAGCTTGTTGTAGCCTTTTCCTGATAGATGCCTTGAAAAGCAACCAGAACAATCAAGGACATCAAGCAGAGACACTCACTGCCCAATCAGAAACAGTCAGGAATCAATGCACTCTGCTCCTTCTCTCACCAGGAGCAGAATATAAGCACAAATTCCAAGTTGTCACATATGAAGCAGTTATTAGGCTTTCTGGTGATCAGCAGTCTCCAGGAACTAATGTCCCTGTACCCCTTCACAAACCAGGAGAAAACAGAGGCCCTAATCTCCCAGTCCAATTTCATTTGATCACTCAACATAGTGCAGTAAGATTATTTGGGCAGGACTACCCCCTTGCTTCTTTGACTTTGAATACTTCTGCTTCCTTCCTCTCTACTTAAAAAAATGTACACGTTATTCATCTGCTTTTACTGTAATTGTGTCCTTCATACTTTATTACCTTATTTTTGCTGTGTATTCTTAAGTGTTCGAGTGCTTTTATTCTGCTGCATTTAATACTGCTTGTTAGTAGCCTAATTAAATATATCTGTTATTCTAACCATTTTAAGCTTAACACTTGTGCTTCAGGCGAGACTTTACATTTACGAAGGTTCTTGTGGTCTACACTCTTGTGGAGAAACCCTTAACAAAGCCTTCTCTACATAAAGTCCTGCATACCATTGCTAGAATCTCTTTGTGTCCTGACTGTGCTTCTCAAATAATCTGGAAATATAAAGCTGATAAGTATATTTTTTGGCACTTTTTAAGTGTTCAGAGTTCTGCACGGTCTTAATTTTTGCTTGACTGAATTATTTATATATTTACTAGCATTGTTCTCTGATACTTTAAGTGCCTCCATTTTGATTTTTTCCTAATTTACTGCTTTCTGCACTTGTTTTTATTTGTTTTTTTAATTTAATTGCATTTATTTAAACTGTATTTGCTTTAATATTGCTACACACTCGTGTGCTAGCTTGCACTGCATTTGAATTGTTTTTACTGCTATTTTAGCTGCTTTTCTGTAAAAAATAAAAAGTTTTAAGCTTGTTTCCCACCCACCTTTCCTGTAACTAGTCTAGTCCAGATACAGATTTGCTGTATCCAGGACTGTTTGTAAGCTTCTGAGCCCCCCAAAGCCTTTCTGTGTTGGAGGGAAGCCTTTTAGCTTATCAGTGGGAGTGGTAAGAACTAGGGAGCCTATCTACTACAAGAGGAGTGGTTTCTGGCCCAGAAATTGTAGTTTATTGGCCGTTTGGGCAGTTTTTCCATCCCTTTCAACTTTCTGGCTTAAAAGCCCATGTTTGCGCAGGTTTGTGCTTGTTTAAGCTCTGCACAGTGGCGCAGAGCTGAGGTAAACTTTTACTGATGCCAGAAAGTCTGCTCTTCAGTTTTTCCCTTAGATCTTGCTAGCTCTTTCTCTATCTCTTTAGCTTCAAATAGCGTAATCACTTTGTACTTCAACAGGTTTTTGTAGCAATTATTGTAGCACACCTAAGTGCCATCAGCCCTAGTGATTCTTCATGGAAATAGCTCCAGTACTTAGTAGTTACGACCACCCCTCCTGGCATGATTAAAGAGCAGTTTCCTGTGCTTTTTCCTATTAACTTGGTGCACTTGGGCTTTCTGAGGCAGTGTAGCAACTGCCTCATGTACTCAGGCAACCCTCTCCTCTTACCTCTCAACACTCAGACTTGTGAGAGGTGTACTTATATCACCAAATTGGAAGCTATGCACTCTCCAGCCAAGACTGGACTAGCTGGTGAAGAAGAGAAGGTCAACATCTGCACCACACCACATGGAACACTTAGCCCTCAGGAATGCCCACTATCACAGCTCTCACATAAAAACACAAACGACACACCCACCTTCATAGAGACTCTCAATAGAAATTTACCCAAACAGCAGAGACCCCCAAGACAGAAATGCACTTGACCACCACAACACAGCACATACCACAGGACACATAGCTCACCTTCACAGTGTGCCCCTTAAACTAAGCCTGTAAGGCTAAAGACCTTGCCCAATACACTAATCATAGGTAACTCAATAGAGAGGCACACAGATGTCCCACTCACTAGGTTGAATAAGGAGAAGGTAACAGTCAGCTGTCTATCAAGTGCCAGAATCTGACACATAACACACGCACTCAGGCCACTCCACAAGTACAAGTATGACTCTGTCATTGTCCATATCAGTGTGAATGACTTGAGACAAACTTTCCTGGACTACATGAAAAGAGACATGTTGGAGCTCTCGGATTATGTGGCCCAGGCAGGTATGACCCTAGCCCTGAGCAGTATCGTGCTGTCACCCAGAATGATACCACAGTACAAACAAAAAAATGATTGACTTCAACAATTGGCTAAGTTTCTGGTGTCATTCTAAGGGGCTCCAGTATCTGTCTGCTTGGGATGACATGACTGACTGACCTTGATGCTTTGCCAGAGATGGCCTGCATCTGTCACCCCTGGGTTTCTGGGTGCTGGCTAAGGCTCTTGCCACCCCTATAGTGCCTTTTTTAGGTGGTGTTCCAAAGACCACATTACCACCTTAACAGCTATAAATAAATGTACTCTGAGGGTCATGTTGCTCAATGCTAGAAGTCTAAATCTCAAACTGCACTCACTCAAAGCACTCCTCAAAATGGAGAACATCGACATTTGTGCTGTAATGGAGACCTGGCTTAAAGCAGCAGAAAGCACCCCTCTGCTGCCAAGCTATAACTTATTCCACACCTTTTGGCTCCAAAATATGTACTGAAGCTCCAAAGGTGGTGGTGTTTCCATATTCATAAAGGATATGAACACCTCCAGACTAGTAGCCCAGCATAGCGCACCTGAGATACTACAGGTACAACTAACATTGTGTAAGATGGTGATGCAGGTCATAGCCTGCTATAGGTTCCTAACCATGTCCCTAGATGCTCACTCCACATTCCTAAGCACCCTGAAATCTATCATTAGACCAATCATCGAGTATAATGCCCCATTTGGCATGTACCTCACTAGACACCTGCAACAGCTGGTGAGGCCACAGAAGTACCTCACAAAGAGGATCCTAGGCATTAAACACATGTCCTACATGGACAGACTCAAAAGACACTATCATACTAGGAGACTTCAACTACCCATCCATCAACTGGGGAAACTACTCAAGCACCAATACACTGGCCCAACGCTTCCCAGATTTCATCAATTCCAATGTCCTGGACTAGCTCATTCTGAACCCCTCCCCAGAGGAAGCAACATCCTTGACCTGGTTATTATTAACATGAGCAACCATTGCTCTACACCAGTAGTCAATCCATCCCAGATCAGATCCGACCATAAACTAATCACCATGGAAAGCCACATCTCACCCACACCCCCGCAAAGGTAACCACCTTGAAAAACTTCTCCAAAACTGACTTTGGGCTCCTAAAAACAGAGGGGGCTAACTTTACAGCACCCATGGCAATGGAAAATAGCTGCATGACTGCAAAATCATACACCAGTGCACTGTATCAACATGTACATAAATGCATGGAACTATCCATACCCATCAGAACCAAGACACTCTCCTTCAAAAAAGGAAGCCAATCTGGTGGTCCCCTGCCATTAATAAACTCTACAACAGAAGGAACAAACTGTTTCAGAAAAAGGTGAAGTCCCAAGACTGGAAAAACTCCCTTATTAGCCTCAACAAAAAGTTGAGATCCCTCACCAAATCCTCCAAACCAACTATAAAGGCAGAATTGTGGCAGACACTAAAAACAATCACAAAACCTTCTATAGTTATATCAAGAACTTCCACGGCAATACCCAGAATTGCTCTGAGTTACTGCACAATGGTACCTCCTATACTGAGCCAACAGATATTGCCAACATACTGGACAACAGATTCAGTGCCAACTTTACCCCTTTCCCCCCCCCTAAAGGACCAATCATAATACCGGAAGAATGACGCCAGACACCTAGCATTACTGCAGCACAGGTTAAAACTGCATTGTCCAAGGCTAAGTATACAACTTCCATGGGACCTGACAATATCTCTGGCTGAACTACAAAGGGAACTGGCACAGCCTCACCTTAGGCTGTGTCCCTATTGAATGGCGCACTGCTACAGTCATCCCTCTCCATAAAGGGGGGGTGACTACAGACCCTGGGAATTATCACCCCATTAGCCTGATGAGTCTGACATGTAAAGCTA